>NW_006438113.1:18068823-18080527 GCF_000325575.1 Pteropus alecto | reverse complement strand
TGATCAATCCTAAAGCCTGTCTGGGCTCATGGGAAAGAGAGCTGTGATGATTAATTTTATGTGTCAACTTGACTGGACAATGGGGTGTCCAGATAGTTGGTCAAACATTATTCTGGGTGTTTCTGTGAGGATGTTTTTGTATGAGATTAACAGATAAATTGACAAACTGAATAAAGCAGATTGCCCTTCCTAATGTGAGCAGCCTCATCCAATTAGTTGCAGGCCTGAATAGCACAAAAAGGATGATCCTTCCCTGAGTAAGAGAATTCCTCCTATCGAACTGAGTCTCACTCTACAGTTCTTGGGACTTTTTGCCTCCATAATCATGTTAGCCAATTCCTTATAATCAATGTATCTACATATCTATGTATCTATGTATCTATGTATCTATGTATCTATCTACCTATCTATCTATCTATCTGTATATATGTACGTATGTAAATGTGTATATACACACATACACATAGATATATGTGTGTGAATATATATATCCTATTGGTTCTGTTTCTCTGGAGAACTCTGACTAAAATAGGAGCTATGATTAATTAGCAATATCTCCCTGATAGTAGAAGTGGAAAGTGGCGGCTTACATTTTCTAACTCTATAAAATTTCTATGTATAGCCCACCACATAAGAATTAAGCCAAAGTATTGAATGTATTTTATTACAGGCTAGTGTTTAAAGACCAAATTCCCTGATATGAAATAACATAGGTGTATGTTCTATAACTTGATAGGAGAAATCTTCAAGGAGAAACTTAAAGTCTGTCTGACATTTGCAAAGCATCAGAGATTTGTGAATGGACCCTGGTTATGTTAGAGATAGACAGTAAAGTAATGGAAAATGGGGATAGATCAAGCTTTGATTTATTTGGCCATTTGATACCACCTTTGACAACTTTGTCTACCTTGACATGCCAATAAAGTTATTAAAATGAAATCCGAAAAAGCGTAGAGCATTAGAGCATAGCAGAGTTTCATTTCTAAGTCATAGTGCCCAGCAGACCAAGAGAAGCTGAGCCCAAGGCATAGAGTGACTGCTTTAATTCTAGGCTGCCACTCACCTCTGCTTGACATTTGGCAATGTACTTAAAACTGCTTTTAAGCACATGAAGGGAAATGAATGAGTAAATAATTGGTTGCCCCTTTAAAAATAGAAAATATCAGGCTTAGGTTTAATTAACTGTCATAAATTATTCTCAGGCTAACTGTTCAGAGAGGAACTACTTTTACCCTTTGCCACCAATGAAGAAAAGTTGTCCAGGTCACTTACAATTTCACTTTCTAAAGTAGCAGTATGAGGTAGTGAGTTTCTTATCACTAAGCATATTAAGAGATGATAAAATCTCTGTACTATGTTAGGGATTGGACTAGAAAATTAGCAACATTGGGGTGCCAATCTATCTCCATTGATGCTTTCTGTAAAGCCACACATGGCAATGTTTTCCTTGAAAGACATAATAAAATAGAGCACACAACTCCTTTCTATTTTTGAAAAATGTTGCCCATTTCTTCAAGAACTCACAATATATTTGAGGAAAATGAATGCTCATCATGGAGAAATAATGGATATTCAGAAGGGAATAGTCTAACTCAGTAATGTTTATTAACAAGGACTATGTGTAAGGACTATGTGTAAGGCAATGTTCTAGACCTCGTGGAAAATACAAACATCAACACATCATCAAACCTAGTGAAAGGCAATGAGGCAGGTTTTCAAATAATTATAATGTGGGCAAGAGGTGCTAAGAGATTTGGAAATGATGGAAATAAAATGCTGTAGGTGGACAAAAAGTGGAGGTGTTAATTCTGCATGAACCAAGAGTGGTAGATGATAAGGAGGAAAGTTATGGAAGGTTTCCTGGAGGAGAAGGCACTTGAGCTGAGATTTCACAAATAGGAGGCTTTTACAAGTAGAACTGAGGAAAAGGGCAGCTTATGTGCAGGTAACTGTAATGACGAAGGCTCAGAGTTTGGCAAGCAGCAAGACATTAAATAGGGATGAGATTGTTTTGGAAAGATCATAGAGACTTAAATGTGCAGTTGAAGTAGCTGGACTTATTTTACAGAATTCTGGCAGTATTTGAGGTAGGAAGTAGCAAATTGAGGCTGTGCCAGTAGTGTGGAAAATGTACGTGGTGGATTTGGGGGAAGGACTGGTATCTGGCTCTAAGCTGTTTCCATAGCCCATGAAAATTGTTATTTGGCCTGGAATAGTTTTTTTATGGGATGAAGCAATTGCTATGGAGGTAGAATAGAGAGTGGTTGTAGCCATGTAGCTAGGCACTCAGAATGCAAGCACAATTTATCTGGGGAAATGTTAGTGTAAGGTTTTATTCTCAGGCTGTAAATGAACCCGGAGGACTTGGTATCAATTTAAGTCCTTGGCTGGGAGATGTTTGAAGAACACCTGAGGTGCTGAAAGTGAGAAGTACTGGTCTTGGCCAGAGTATGTTAGACCCTGGCATCCTAGCAATTCCCAATCTTCTTGCTAAGCTTCTAACAAGATGTGGCTGGATGAAGCTGTGTATGCACAAGGCACACGATGATGATTTGTATTGCGGGTTGATTATAAGCTGTCATTGTTGTGTATGTGCGCGTGTAGGTAAGTGGTAGAAATCTAAGAGAAGGCTTGTTTATTGGTAAATTTGGGATTTCCTCAGAGAGCTAAAATGATTGCAAAGAATATTCCAATAACTCAGAGTCCCAGCATTTGACTGTTTTTTTGTAAACATCAGAAAACTTCTGGGGTGGGAGTCAGTGTGTCCAAAGTGCCAAGCAATTGGGATATCATTGTGGTAGGTAAAGGATTAATGTTTGGTTACTTTGTTTTTTTCTTTCTTCTTTTGTCTACTCTTGAATAATCTGACTTGTCTCTAGGTACCTCATTCAAACTTTTTTGTTGGAAAAATGGAGAAGTTGAAGAAGGGGTTTCAGATGTCTCTGAAACAACCTGCTTTCTCTGAAATTTTAGTTGTAGATAGAAGCATTCTTTAATGTCAACTCCACCATTTGTTACTTTGTTTCACCAGCCAGCTCATATCTGGACCTGCTGGTTTCATATTTGCCAGAGTGACAGCAAAATAAACCTTCACCAACTCTGCCAAACTCACAGGCTGTAAAAGAAAGAAAAAATGATATTTGGGTGGTAAAGAAGGAGTAGCGAAGAGGAACAACAGCTTTGAATGGCAGCCTGGAGCTCAGGTTGGGAGGGGCAGGTACTTAGAGAGTATAGCACAAACACTTGGAGATGGGATGAGGAGACATAGATAACTGGACGAAGCCTTTCTTAGAATGTGCAAATTTGTATAGGGAGATTTCAGTGACATAAGTCATAGGCTCAATGGGAGGTCAATCCCTGGGCAATGTAACAGCTGTCATTCTGGTAAGGACAAAGAATTGGGGGTTATGTACTAGGCAGGTTATCAAGGCAAGGACCACATTAGAGGTTGAATTGATGCTGAATAACTTGCTCTGTTTCATAGATTCATCCAGTGGTAAAACTGGAAGGGATACTAAAATATTCTAGTCCAGCATTCTTGTTAAGCAGATGATGACACCAAGGCTCAGTCAATAAGTGGTGAAGTGAACATTACTAGCACTCTTGTCTTCTCAGACTTATTTGTCATTTATTATATTTCTCACATTTTCAGAGTTGTAGTGGAAAGAACAAAGAAAACCTGGAATGTTACTGACAAGTAACTTGTTATTGACCTTTTTGATTATCTCTTTTCTCACCTGTGTGGCCCGCCTCCTAGAACAGTTGTAAGGGTCAAATGAGTGTGTGTGTGAAAGTTAAATTCTAAATTGCTGAGTAGATATAAATCACCTTGGTGATGCTGATAATTGATCGTAGAGATTTGACGTTGGAAGTGCACTTAGAGCATGCCCCATCTGGTTACATGGACTGATAAGAAACTTGAGGCCCAGAAAACTGAAAGGACACACATTTAGTGGATATTGCCTCAAATCTTTTCAATATAGGCTTGGTATAAATTAGCTTATAGTATACAGTGAGTAGCAGAGCTGCCCCTAAGATCCAGGTGCCCTGACCCCTAGCTCTGTGCAATGTTTTTCGACAGGTTAATGGTGACTTTTCAGTTTTAGGTCTGAAAATTTCTTTAGGAGTAAGACTTGACTCCATCTAAAAAGTGTCACTTTGACCTCGATTTCTTCATGTGGGGGTGGCATAGAAAGCAGATCTCTATTTTCTGACTAGAGCTCTAATGTGATAAAGGCTCAGAGGAAACTGGTGGGTTTTCATGGGGGAAGAGACTGGTTCTAGAGGACGGATTTGAGTTGTTTTGGCTTAGATGCAAAAGCATTTTCAAATCGAATCATAAGCAGTGGAAGAAAACCCATCTAATAATTTGCCTCTATCTTCTTTTATTCATAAATCAATTGGATCAATAACTATTTGGAATGTGAAAGCCTTTATTTGGCATGCTACCCAAAGAGAAAAGGGAATATTACAACTTTTTTGAAGGAAGAATAGCATGCTTTTTTAAGTTTCAAAAAGGGCAAGAATCAAAATAAGGCCTCTTGCCTTATTCTGGGGATTCCGCAATAGTAGCATGAAGTGTGGAGTTTGTGCATCAATTTAAGTTTCTTACTGATTACTTGTTTAGATTCCAGGACCTGCATCAGATGTCATTCAGCCACGGCATGGAGAGTTACTTTTAATTGCAACTTGAAGTTGCCTTAGTTGGAAGAGATTCCCCCCTCACCCCCACCACCCCTCAGTTGAATAAATTAGTTCACACTGAAGAGTCTATTTCTGCTCTCATGTTTTCTTTCACCAGCCAAAAGACAATGCTTTATTTCAATGTGGCCACTTCTTAAAGGTTAAAAAGAGAATTTCCAATCAAACAGGAGCTCTATTACACATGCCTTTTGCACTTTCTTTGTTTTCCTATATTCCCCATACTTGTGTTATATGTGACTTGTGTCAAAGAATTGTCTTCAAAATATGTCCAACTACCCCATCCAATCATGGGCTGACAGTATATATCTATCCTTACTGATTAGCATTGGAGAGAGACAGCTATCTTTAGTAAACCATAATCTGGCTTGAGTTCAATAATTCTGATTGCTTCTGCCCATGGACGTAAATGAGAGGAAAGGGAAAGATTTAAGCTTTGGTTAGGGCTGACTACAATTAAAATCTACAGACAGATGCTGCTTCCAATAGAGACAAGCATGCTTTTTATAACCAACTCAGATAGAACTAAGTGCTGCAGGGCACAGATTCAATAAAGACCTAATTATTTGGTCTATCCCAACAAGGCTAATCCTTTGTAGGGCCCCAGGACTGAGCCCATGCTATTGTTTAGGTCCTTGGTACTATCTGAAAGCATTCTTTAACTTGGGGGGTTTTAGAAGTATAATAACTAAAAGAATTAAAGGAGAAAATAACAACAACGCTGGAGGTAACTTTATATAGGTACACTGAACTTTTTGTTTTAGTCTGTCAGCAGTCAATGTTAGGTATAATATACTGGTATTTCTTTTTGTGCTATTCTAGGGTAAACCAACAATACCTTGTCGTTAGAAAAATGACTTAAAATCTTTAGCTAGGGGCACTGTTCATAATCTTGTTATTTCTTCCTAGTCAAGTAGAATAGAAAAAAGTACAAGTTTTGCATTCAGAAAGAGCTGAGCTTCAGTTTCTTTATCTGATAAATGAGATAAATAATATATACCTCAAAGTGTTGCTGTGAGAATTAGAGAAAATACGTAATTTGTAATAACAGAGTTAGTTGTCACCATTGCCATTATTATTTTTATAATACTTGCCTACATTTATTCTTTAGTATTCCAGTACTTGAACCCCCTGAAGTCTTCATTCAAATGGTAATTTAATTGAGAAGAAAAAGATAGCATATTTGTTCTAAAGAATTGTTGATAACTAGTCAAAGCCCATTGTTCTAAACCAGTGGTTCTCAAAGTGTGGTCCTTGGATTAGCTGCATGAGAAACACCTGGGAACTTGAAAGAAATGCAAATTATCACCTACCGAATCAGAAACTCTGGGGACTTGTTAGAAATGCAAATTATCAAGCCTTGCATCAGACAGACTGAACCAGTAAGCTCTCCAGAGGATTCTGATGTACACTACAGTTTGAGAACCACTTCTCTAAAACCGTAAATTCACTGGCTGCAGTTGATCTTTCTTTGTTTGATGCTTCTGAATATATTACAACATAAATATATGCAAGATAGGAACCTCTTTAAAACAAAGTGGGAACCATCTTGCAGAAGGTCTTTTGTCACCCTCTTCTTGATCCTCTCACTGGAAAAAGATGACTTCAAAGTCAGAATGCCTCTTGACTCAGATATTCTGTTGGTGGTATTGTCTTTGCCAACTAACTATGATTTCACATTATAAAGATTCAAACAACGCAAAAAAGAGAAAGACATTAAGGATAGCAGCAATAAACCCCCAAATATTCCTGTCCCTGGGCTATGATTCAGAGAGCAAAGTCTTTGTTTAAGAGCCTGGCTTACAATTATTTCATTACCTATTGTTTGTGATTTATAATGGTTTATCGTGACACCTCTGAAGCTGAGGTCTCTAATTGAAACCCCAAGAGACATGACTATAATAATTTAGTAACTAACAGTGCCTATGATTATCTGTAACTCATAGAGGTAGTTTTTATACAATGTTGGCAACATTCTTCCTTGAATACCCCTCCCAAATGTTTGCAGTTCACTTTTAAAGCATCTGAAGTCCCTTGGTATTGGGAAAAATGATTAATAGCCTCTATCGATTTTCAAAAGTAAGGAAATACGATGGCATGAAGCTATGAATAGGAAAGTTAAAATTTCCATTACACATTCACTTCTTAAAGGGTATTTGGAAATGACTTTCCAGGGGGAATGTCAGTGAGTTTCTAAATATTAAAAATCTTTTCATTTGATGTTTAAAGGTGACAAATGCTCACATTTATATTACTCTTCTTGCTTCCTATGGCACAGAACAATCTCTTCTGAATGTATCCAAACCAGATAAGTTATTCAGAAGAATCTTTCAACTTTTACAGTTGTACATATTGAACTAAAGGAGAAATGTGCATGGATATCTTCTGTTCATTATATGCATTATGTATTTTTGTATATATACCTATAAGTGGTATCTTTCTACACATAGCCTTCTAATTTTTCATAGTAATCCTGGAATACTATTTCTGGGGAATGGGAGTCTCTATTATAAAAGTAGGGGACCAGGGCCCACACCGCTTAGTAATGTCACAGATAATGTCACATTTGCACCTGGAACCTAGGTCTTCCAGTTTTCTCGAAGCAAAATAATTTCTGTGGGACTTCTGTGTTCTCCGAATTATGAGTGTGTCCTTATAGAGTTACTTGCTTCTGTAGTGACCTGGGGTCTTTGTGAGTTCTGGAAAATTATGTCAACTTCTAGGCTTGTAATTCATACCTGCTAAACATACATTTGGATCTCACATCCACATGTTATATAGCCATGGCATGTCTATTTTTTCATATTTATCTTAGAAGGCATTTATTTCTTCCCTACCAAGCCTGGAGTAGACAGAAAACTTTCTTGTAACTTTTTGGCCCATTGGGTGGAATTTTTCTAATTCCTTTTTTTATAGGTCAGGTCATGCTTTAAGAATTCTCACTTTCTGAAGTGTTGTCTTTTCAGCTCCTATCCCATAGGTTAAGACCACAGTATAATAATAGTGAATGATGACCCCAAAGATATATCTATATCCCAGTCCCTGGAACCTATAAATATTATTTTATTTGGAATAGTGTCTTTGCAGAGTGATTAAGTTAAAGATCTTGAGATGAGGTGGTCATCTTGGATTATTGGGTAAGCTCTAAATTGATGGCAAGTTTTCTTATAAGAGAAAAGCAGAGAGATATTTGAGACAGAAGAAAAAGTGAAAGACTCAGACACACAGAGGAGAGGACAATGTGAAGACAAAGGCAGATATTGGAGTGATGTCTCTATAAGCTAAGGAATGCCTGCAGTCACTAGAAGTTGGAAGAAGCAAAGAACAGATTCTCTCTTCAAGACTCCCGAGGGAATGCAGCCCTGCTGACACCTTGATTTCAGGCTTCTGGTGTTCAGAACTGTGAAAAAATACATTTCTATTGTTTTAAGCTGTCAAGTGTGTGGTTATTTGTCACAGCAGCCATAGGAAACTAATACACATGACTTCTGCTCCCTCTAGAGCTTTAAAATCTCAACCCCCAGCCCCTAGGATCTGTACTCAGGCATTATGTCACTTCTGTTCCTATCTCTCAGTTTAAGTCCAGGAACGCCATTTATCTAGAATAAAATCTCCCTGAAACTGAACAACATGCTGTCCTTCTGCTCTGGATTTATATCCCCCACCACCCCCACACACTTTTTTTTAAATCACAGAAAAAAAGAATTTGTTTTGTTTTATATTCAGTTATGTACTTAAGATAGATTTTTAAAATATCTTATTCAAAATTTCTATGGTCATTTGTAGTGAGTAATTGATTTGTATTAAATCAGTCTACTATTTTTTTGGAAATAAGAAGTCCCTGTATTAGTTAGGGTTCTCCAGAGAAACAGTATAATTCTCTGCTGAGAAGTCCCATGATCTGCCTTCTGCAAGCTGAAGGAACAAGAAAGCTGGTGGTGTTATTCAGTCCGAGTCTAAAGGCCTGAGAACCAGAGTAGCAGGTAGTGTAAGTCCCAGGCTGAGTCTGAAGACCTGAGAATCAGGAGTTGCAATGTATGAGGACAGGAGAAGACGGATGTCCCAGCTCAAGCTAAAAATCAAATTTGCCCTTCCTCCACTTTTCGTACTATTCAGGCCCTCCATAGATTGGATGATGACCACCAGCATCAGTGAGAACAATCTTCTTTACTCAGTCTATCGATTCAAATGTTAATCTCTTCCAGAAACACCCTCACACAGTCAGAAATGATGTTTACCAGCTATTTGAGTACCCTTTAGTCCAGCCAATTTGACACATAAAATTAACCATCATAGTACTCTTAAATACTTTTTAAAGAAAACTATATTAGCTTATAGGATTATCGTGTGAACAAATATTCTAAAATATTTTTGGATGTCTTTGCCTACTTGTTATTTCTTAACAAATTTATAAATGAGTGTTAGTCTTGAGTTCCAAAGGAAATGTGACTTGATACCTCTTCTGTGAGGTGAAGAAGAAATAGTATTAGCAAGGTGGTCTATTAATTATGTTGATATCTTAATTTAACAACATTCAAGGGCAGTGAAGTGGAAATCATAATGGTTTTGAAAGAAGCTTAAATTTGAGTTATGTCATCAAGGTGGGAATGGATAACTGAAAAGTCAGCAGGAGGGAAGAGAGGAGTTTCAAAACAAATGAGTGATTTAATGAGTTTAAACCAGGGCCAGAGTCTTTGGCTAGTTTCTACAGTGTTAATTCAGAGGTGCCAGTAAAATCTTATCAAAAAAATTTTTTTTCTGACTTGTTCACTATTATTTTCATTCTTCAATTTTAGATAAGACACAAACTGCAATTATACCAGAGAAAAGTTGACTAAATGAGAAGATAATTCATACTAAGATTATTATGACTACTATCATCGAGCATTAGATAGATGCCTGAAACAGGGATGAAGGAAGGAAGCCCCAATAAATGCTGCTTTGAACTGTAGTGATTTCTGCACTATCTCATTTCCTTAATGCATTTGTTATCTATTGCTGAATAACAAATTTTTCCAAATTTAGTGGCTTTTAAATAACATTTATTATTTCATAGTTTCTGTAAATCAGGAATCCAGTCATAGCTTAATACTACACTTATTATTTCATGGTATCTATGGATCAGAAATTCAGTCATGGCTTAATTGGGTCTTCTGTTTTCTAGGCTCTCATAGACTATAATCAAGGTGTTGACCTTGAGTCTGTGGTCTCATATGAAGATTATACTGAAGAAGGATCTCCTTCTAGGCTCACTCACGTAATTGTTGGAAGAATTTGATTTACTCAAGGGTTGTTGGACTGAGGGTCTTAGTTCCTCACTGGCTAGTTGGCTGGAGGTCACCCTCAGTCCTTTACCAAGTGCCCCTCTTCATCAGGGAAAACATAAAAGGAGATCTAGAGAGAGAATGTTAGCAAGATGAAAGTCTCAGTCTCTTCTAACTTAATATCAAAAGTGACATCCCATCACTTTTGTCATATTTTATTCGTTAGAAGAAAGTCACCTGGTCCAGTCCATACTTAAGGAAAGGGGATTATACATGGTGTAAATATTAGGAGGAAAGACTTACTGGTAGCCATTTTGGAAGACTGACTAGTATCTCTATTCAGTCTTGGAGAGCAGTAACATTGTCTAATTCATTTACATATCATCACAGAGTCCAAGCAGAGTAAATTACCCATAATAGAAAAACATGACTAATTATTAGTATAATATCATCTATCTTCTTATATACACTAAGACACTCATTCATATTTTAATGGACATTTTTTGTGAGTGTCTTCTGCAAATTTCGCCTCATCTTTCAGATATTTATAAATTGGAATGCCCCTGGGCATAAGATTCTGATTTTTCACTTCTCCATATCTAACTCATTTCTTTGGTGATCTCATCTACTTTTTGCTTTAAATACCACCTATCACTTCCAAATAGATACCTTGACTTTATCTCTGAACTTTATATGTCAGCCACCTGCCCGTTCAACATCTCCATTTGATATTAAATAGTTATCTCAAACTGAGGTGTCTAAAAAAATGAATTTCCTAAACTGCTTCTCTCTTAGTCTTCCTTTTCAGTAAATAACAACTCATTCTTCCAGTTGCTCAGGCCAGAAGTCATCTTGACCTCATTCTTTCTTTCATATTCCAGATTAAAAAAAAAACAAAAAAAAATACCTTTGCTTCTATCTTCTGCTTTTTCTACCCGAGTACCAACCAACATTTCTTATCTATATAATTCCAGTTGTCTATTAAATGTCTTTCTGTTCCCACTGTTAGCCTCTTGGTTGTATATTCTCAACTTAGAAGCTAGAGTTATTTATAAAAATGTTAGGCAAATCTGCTCAAAATTTTCCAAATGGTCGTATCACTTGGTATAACATCCTTACCATAGCCTATGAGAACTTACACGGTTTCCCCTTCATTACTTCTCTGAACTGTTTTTATTTTAACTCTCCCTGACTCCTCCACATTTCTAGAAATATTGATCTTTTTTCTATTTCTAGAACATACCAGACCTGCACCTCCAGGTCTTGGCAACAGCTTCTCTGTCTCTGGCATATAGTTCCCCAGGATAACTACATGACTTGTTTTCTTACTTTCTTTGGGTCTTTGTTCAAATGTCCATTTATTAGAAAGATCTTTTATGAGCATTCTGTTTGAAACAAAACAGCACTTCCACCTTGATTCTGTCACTCTCTCCCTAATCTTTATTTTTCTTCATGGCACTTTCCACTGCCTAATTATCTGTCTATTTCTCACATTCATACAGTCATTGGGACTACAAGGGTGTAGATGACCTAGGCCTTGGTCCTCAGTGCTCTGTCTTTGATCTTGGTGACTTTCCTAACCTCTTCCATTGATGCCCTTTAACCATATATTTATTTTGATCACTATAACGGTTTTATCTATAAAACTTAAACGTGATAAGATTTTGTATAGGTGCCATCATTTTCTTTCTCTCAGTTTGGGATATTTAAGTGGTTGAAATTAGAATTTTTGTTGTGGG
>NW_006438113.1:18065679-18068352 GCF_000325575.1 Pteropus alecto | reverse complement strand
AAGCTTAGAGATGTAGGAAATGAGTATCTAGAGATCAGGACTTTCTGAATAGAACATATTATCTTCAAGGCTGGACTGAGATGGTCTCTATATGTCTAGTTACCTGTGATATTGTCTTTGTAGTGTTTACAATATAATTACCACTACTTTCTGAACTCTAGATTCCCTTTCTCATACTGCAGGTCTCAAAACTTGTATTATTATTACCAGTGCAGCATCCAAACTATTTTCCAGCACCTTATGATTTAAATTCTCTTATTGGCATATCAGATTCTCTACTTTTACCCCACTCACCATTAAATTCTCAAGGAAATGGATGGAAAATGGAATCTCAGGAAGAAGGAGAATATGATGTAAAAAAGATACTACTAGATAAGATGATGCAAGACAAACTAGCTTTTTCTATCCTGATTTGGAAAGAGAAAAGACAGAGTAGGAGTGGAGCGTTGAGGTCAGACACAGATCACCTTATTTTATCCTTCTTAGGTTGGAACCCTGGGTGGTATGTGTATTGGGGTAAAGGGCACAGTTGAAAGGGTAGTAACATCTAAAAGGGATTTATGAGAACGGCTGAGGATTTTATGAATGCTAAGTCCATGGGAATGAGCTATTGGCACACTTTCCAGCCTCAAGGAGATACCTTTTACTGGCCACATACAATATGCCTTGGAGGAGGCAGAACACCAGTGGCAGAGAGGGTAGGCTCTATAGATGAGCCGGAGCTGAGACTTCTAGATCCCCACAGTATGTGAAGAGGGTGCAAGGGGACGAAAAGTCACACACCCCACTGAGAGAGCTTGTAGACCAAGAAATGTTTGCTGAATCAGTGGAGTTCTGGATCTGAGAAGATGGATGTTCTATCTCAGAGAGAAGGTGAATTTGCTCTTCTTCTACCATTTTTTTTTCTTTTTTTCCTGTTTGGGCCCTCAATAGATTGGATGATCCCTATACACATTGGAGAGGGCCATCTGCTTTACTCATTCCACCAATTCAAATGCTAATCTCTTCCAGAAACACTTTTATAGACACACCCAGAAATCATGTATTATCAGCTATCTGGGCATCTTGTTATCCAGTCAAGTTGGTGCATAAAATTGACCATCACAGATAGTATCAAGAAATTACTATAAGAACAAGTATAGGAGAATATAGAAGGATGCTGGGTCTCAATTGCTTTTGTGGTATCAGGGAGGCAGAAGCAAAGATGTGCAAGTCTCCAAATAACATTCTGTAAATTGTACTTGAAGGCACTTCTTTGTCTCCTACCATGTGACAATCTTCTTATTGTCTGTCAGCTGGTTAGGATGTGAAGCCCTGAGTTTATTTAAATAGTTAGTAAGAGGTCATATTAATATAATCACTTTTTTATTCCTTTCAAGTAAAGTATTAGCACATATTCTGATGGCTCTAGAGTTCAGGAAAAAGATATTTAACCTGTGTGAGTTGCAATGTCGTCTTGGTGAATCTCAGAACAAGGGAGAACTTGTGATATTTTGTCGGTTATTACCAAATGCCGAAATGGAAAGCGATGATTACTTCTAATAAAAAAATTGAACTGTGCAATTTGTATCAAGGCAGATCTAATTAATATCTAATCCTTAAATGTATGTAATTGGATTTACATATTCACATCTTTGCAATTAGGAGTTGATATTTAAAGGGCATGCTTTCCATTTCCCATTTCCTTTATCACAAAAATCTAGTGGGGCTTTTTGTTGTAGAATTACAGAATCAAGGTAAATACCTTTGCCCGATAACCTCTAATCATGGGGAAAAAAAGATGTTAGTTAATACAGATGCTTTAGGGATACAGAAATATTCATGGTTGATTTAAATGATATTCAGCCCTGACATTCACAATTTATGTTTCACAATGCTCATTATAATTGCAACTGGTTTTATTTTAATTTATACATCGGAAATACTTAAGCATAAAGGTTAAGTTCTTCTCTTCTAAATCCCAGGAGTGAATAAGATTCATCCTTTATAGCACTTTATTCTGGAGAGTGCTTCAACCCTTCTGAACACATCAGGATGCCACTAAGTAAATTACAGATACATAGGTATCATTTAGTCCAGTGAAGTGGCAATTAACCCTAGGGGCCTGGAAGAACTTAAATCTGACTACTAGTCTATTCAAACTGCAGATTCTGTGCTATGTAGTAAGATATTCCAGAAAATTAGGCCAGGCAGCTTTGTAGTAATGCCAGGTTAATAAGCCCATCATGAAGGACATAGACTGGTACTGTATGCTCTCGCTCTTAAAAAACACACCTAATTATGATTACACTGTAAGCTACTAGGTCTGAGAGAATTCTTGGATGAACTTTACTCTGTCGATTCATCCTAATCATTAAGTGAGAAAGACTTACTCAGAAATTAAAACATAAATGTCATTAGAACCAAGATTTAAAAAGGAATAATAGTATCCACTGTTGGAGAGCATGAGGGAATGGCAATAATTCCTTGGATTGCTTGTAGGGTGTAAATGGGTATAGCCTTTATAGGAAAATTGAAAAATTCTATCAAAAACCTTAAAAATGTGCTTTTGCTTAGACATAGAAAATTCCAGTTAGAGGAAATTATCAGGAGGAAGTAATTATATATCGTAAAGACAATTGCACTACAATATTCACAGCATCCAGTGAACTCTCCAAAATCTCCAGTAATAGA
>NW_006438113.1:18059265-18065498 GCF_000325575.1 Pteropus alecto | reverse complement strand
CTTATTATATTATATATTTGTTATATTATGTTAAATTTAATAGAATTTCCATGTAGTAAGGGAAAATGACATGTTGGTATAGAAACAGACTCAAAATACTTTTTAGTAAACATAGTTTAAATAGCTTATAAAAAGTAGTATATAAAACAGTGTATATTATGATAATAAACCAGGATGATAAATTAAAGATCCATAGTGTTTATCTTTGGGAGATAGGCATATTCATGATTTCTCCATTTATTTCCTGTTTTTCTATAGCTTCGGCAAAGTTGAACTATGAAATGAACATGGTATTAACATGGTATTATACTACTGCAAATAGTAAATTATCTAAGAAAGATATGTCATATAGTACAAAATTTTCTGATAAAATGAGCTTCAAGTCACCAGTGAACTGGTTTCCAATCTTTTTTTCTTTTTAACAGAGAACAATTCTTGTTATGCAGTGAACATCTTGTGTTTTAATGAGCAGAAAGCTTTCTCTGCAATTATTTACTACTTGTTTGAATGATAGTTTAATTTCAATAAGGATATATTATTTTGCTATTCTGTTAACAATTATTGATTGATATGATTTGCAGGTTGGCCATTTTAGTTTTAAAAAGCTTCTTAGACATTTTCTTTAGGTTTTATAAAAGGGCATTACATTAATGATTATAATAAAATTAATAATTTAGAGCTTTAAATGACTAATTCATACAAATAAGTCTATTGGGTTCTTGTTTTCACAATAATATGTTTTCATGAGAACTGCTTTTTTATCAACTGACAAAAATACTAATGGTGTTAGTATCTATATATTACAGACTTACTTATTTTATTTAGATGACATAAAATCAATTTAATTATACCCCTTAGAAGAATTCTGAAATTGGTATTTGTTCTGGATATGTTAAGGCAAAACATTTGAACTCTAACTTGCTCTTATGCACAGCCTTCTGTAAGTCCTTGATTTCTTTGCTTTTCTATAGAAAAGAGAGCTGTAGTTTTATCTTATTTAAAAGGATCAAGTTGTTTTGTAATTGGAATACATGAGATCATTTCACTCTTTTGACTTGAAAATATTATGCTCTTCTTTTAGAGAACTAAGGTGGTGGTGTTCCTACTGGTACCTCCTCCAACCTAAAAATGCTGTTTAACTTAAAATTGCTGTTCAGCTAAATAATGTTGAACTGCCTTTGGTTATCCCGATTTTATTTTGTTGCTAGTGAAAATGATGCTAATTGAATCTAACCTGAAAATCAGCACTTTAATTACTAACATCATAATCTATGTAGGATACCAACCTGGTTTGATCACTTGTACTGCCCATTCTATCAAGTTCTGGATAAGCCACAAAAAAATGAATTTCTTTCTTCATCCTTGAGAAATTACCAAAATAAAAGACTAAATAAAGAATAGAAAGAAGATAAAAATTATATTTTATTTATTTAAAACATAAGCCCTACTAATGTGCAAGAAAAGACTAGAAGAAGCTAATGATAAAAACGCAGGCAGTAGAGAAACATGGCGGAGTGAGAAACGTCCCCAGCTCTCTCCCACTTGAAACAACAATAAGCTGAACATCTAAAACTCAACAAAAAACACCCAAACTGAACACCAGCTTGTCTGAGCATGGTATCCGTGCATAAGAGCTACCACAAGTCAGAACCCCGGGTATCTGGCAGTGGACTGGGAGAAATTAAAAAGCTGCCTCTCACAGTCACTGGAGCTCTCTGCAGGGGGAGGGGGAGGGGAGAAAGAGTGGTGAGTTCTCTGAATCGCCCTGCCTGGGAGAGTTGTAAGTTCCACGTAGCTGGTGGCATGGCCCAGTCATAAGGGCAGAAAGCAGAGAAATAGAATGGCAGAGAAACAACAGTTGATTTTTACTGGCCAGCCACAGTTGCAAAACTGAGGCTGAACCACAGCCACCAACCTCCAACCCAGAGGGCCTCTACTCCATATCCTCTGAGACCCATCACCGCTGAGCACCAAGGGAATTTGAGCAAATGCTGCTAAGACTATTGCTGACAGGGACTGAAACTGAGGGTAGCAAATGTGATTAAATATCGACAAGAAAATAAAAAAAGCATTATTAAGGATTTATATAAAGCAGGGATCCAAGAGACTTAGATACCACCTACTGGAAACCAAAAGAAAAGCGCCTTCTTTGCAACGGGCTAAAGACAGACCTTTATATAATAAATCTTCTTTCTGGAAAAACAACAGAATACACTTCCATTAATGCTCAGGCGGAGAAATAGTCCATTAAACACCATGAATGATCAAGGTGACAAGGCATCACAGAAAGAAAGAGAAAAATAAGCTTAGAGACATAGAAATATTCAACTTAAATGACAGAGAATTCAGGAAAAAACTGAAAAAACTCAGTGAATTCTGAAATGAGTCATATCAACAATTTCAGGAATTGAAAAGAGCCTAGATGAACAGAGCAAGGAGATTGAAACCCTCAAGAAGAACAGAATAGATCTTTTGGAGATATAAAACACACTGCAAGAGTTGACAAATGAAATAGCAAGCTTGGGAAATAGAGTCGACCAAATGGAAGAAAGGATCAGTGATATCGAAGACAGAAATCTAGAAATAAATCAGAAGGCAAAAGAGAGAAACTGAAGAATGAAAAATAACGAAAGAGAAATGGAAGGACCAGCTGATACCATCAGGAGAGGAAACATAAGAATAATGGGCATTACCAAAGGTGAGGAAAAGGAACAGGGACTACAAAGCATTTTCAGACAAATAGTTGATGAGAATTTCCCAAATCTAAGGAATGAGCTGGAGCTTGGAATTCAAGAAGTCAACAATTATCCAATTATCTCAATCCAAAAAGGCCTTCAACAAAACACATTGTATTAAAGTTATTAAAAATCAATGCCAAAGACAGAATTCTCAGGGCAGCTAGGGAAAAGAAGCTGGTAACTCATAAAGGAAAACCCATTGGATTATCCTCAGACTTCTCAGTGCAAACCTTACAACCCAGAAAGGAATGGAATCAAATATTTAAATTATTAAGTGAAGGAAACTACCAGCCTAGAATAATGTATCCAGCTAAGCTCTCCTTTTGATATGAAGGAGAAATTAAGACCTTTCCAGACATACAGAAATTAAAGGAATTCTCCACTACAAGGCCTGCACTACAGGAAATACTAAAAGGGGTCAACTCACCTAAAACAAAATGACACACACACAAAAACATAATTAGGCGTAAAGTGACTATCAGGCAAATAGAAGCAGAGGAGTGCAACCCTTGCGAAGAACAGGGCATTACAAGCTTAAATAATAAGAAGAGAATTGCTATAGCAATTTTACTATCTCTACAATGGGCTTGGTGGTACATGAGTTGATAGCTATCTATATCTATATATCTATCTATATCTATATCTATATCTATCTATATCATCTATATCTATATCATCTATATCTATATCTATCTATATCTATATATCTATCTCTATCTCTATATCACAATCTCTATCTCTATCTAATCTATCTATCTATATCTATTTATATCTATACCTATACCTATATCTATATCTATCTATAGCTATATCTATATATCTATATCAATATCTATCATCTATATCTATCTATATCATCTATATCTATATCTATATCTATATCTAATCTATACCTATATCTATATCTATATCTTTTACATATTTGTAATGGCAACCACACACCAAAGATTCAGAACTAAAGTATATAACATAAAACAAGAAAACCAGAGGCAAAATCCACAAAAGCCAAACTAAATAAAGAAAACAGAAGCACAAGGATAAGGAAGCAATGGAAACACTGAGCTACCAGAAAGCAAAAAATAAAATGGCTATAAGAAGACCTCATATTTCAATAATCACCCTAAATATAAATGGACTGAACTAATCAATAAAAAGGCACAGAGTAGCAGAATGGATCAAAAAACAAAACCCAACCATATGCTGCCTCTAGGAGACACAACTCAGCTCCAAAGATAAATATAGACTCCAAGTGAAAGGGTGGAAAATGATATTTCAAGCAAATGGCATTCAGAGACAAGCGGGAGTAGCAGTACTAATATCAAACGAAATAGACTTCAAACCAAAAAAGGTAAAGAAAGATATCGAGGGACACTTGATAATGATAAGGGAATCATGCACCAAGAAGACATAACACTTATTAATATCTATGCTCCCAATCAGGAAGCCCCGAAATATGTAAAGCAATTATTAACAGAACTAAAGAAACACAGACCAAAACATTATCGCAGCAGGGGATCTAAATACCCTACTGTTGGATATGGACAGATCATCCAAACAGAAAATCAAAAAGGAAATAACATCTTTAAATGACAACTGGACATAATTGACATTTACAGAGCCTTCTATCCGAAAACAGCTGCTTATACGTTCTTCTTAGTACACATGGAACATTCTCAAGAATCGGCACATACTGGGACACAGAGCTAGCCTCGACAAATATAAGAGGGTGGAAATAACATCTTTAAATGACAAGATCATAATGCTTTGAAATTAGAGATCAACTGCAAAAAACAAAAAAAACAAAAAAAACAAAAAAAAAAAACCAGGAAGAACCACAAATACATGGAGATTAAACAACATGCTACTGAAGAATAACTGGGTCAGGGAAGAAGAAATAAAAAGAGAGGTCAAGCGATACATAGAAATGAATGATAATGATAGTACAATATATCCAAACTTTCAGGACATTGCAAAAGTGATCATAAGAGTAAAGTTTATATTATTACAGGCCTATCTCCCAAAACAAGAACAAACCCAAATAAACAACCTAATGCTTCATCTTAAAAAACTAGGAAAGGAAGACCAAATGAAGCCTAAAGTCAGCAGATGAAAAGAAATCGTCAAAATTCGAGCAAAAATAGATGAAATTGA
The DNA here is from genome assembly GCF_000325575.1 of Pteropus alecto. NCBI lineage: Eukaryota > Metazoa > Chordata > Mammalia > Chiroptera > Pteropodidae > Pteropus > Pteropus alecto. The sequence goes on along the minus strand of NW_006438113.1, from coordinate 18,060,609 downwards.
AAACAAACAAACAAACAAAAAACAATAGAAAAAAATAAATGCAACAAAGAGCTGGTTCTTTGAGAAGGTTAATAAAATTGACAAACCCCTGACTAGACTCACTAAAGAACAAAGAGAAAGGACACAAATGAACAAAATCAGGGATGAAAGAGGAGAAATTACGACTGATGTTGCAGAAATACAAAGGATCATACAGAATACTATAAAAAAGTATATAACACCGAATTTAATAACCAACAAGAAATGGACCAGTACTTAGAGAAATACAATCTTCCTAGACTGAATCAAGAACAGGAAAATCTAATTAGACTGTTTAGCAGTATGATTATTGAAACAATCATTAAAAACCTACCAAAAGGTAAAAGTTTAGGACCAGATGGCTTCCCCAGTGAATTCTACCAAACATTCAAAGAAGATTGTATACCTATTCTCTTCAAACTCTTCTAAAAAGTTGAAGCGGAGGCAATACTTCTCAACTCATTTTATGAGACCAATATTACTTTGATACCAAAACTTGGTCAAGATAACACAAAAAAAGAAAACTACAGACCAATATCTCTCATGAACACAGATGCAAAAAATCCTAAATAAGATACTAGCGAACCGAATACAGCAACATATTTAAAAGATTATACACCAAGATCAAGTGGGCTTCATCCCAGAGGCACAAGGATGGTTCAAAACATGCAAATCGATTAATGTGATACACCACATAAACAAATTAAAAAAATAAGAATCATATGATCATATCAATAGATGCAGAAAAAGCCTTTGACAAGATACAGCATCCATTTATGATCAAAAACTTAACAAACTCAATATAATAGGAAAGTACCTTAGCATAATAAAGGCCATATACGACAAACCCTCAGATAACATTACACTCAATGGTGAAAAACTAAAAACCTTCCCTCTAAGAGCAGAAACATGGCAATATATTATTCTATATAACATTGGAGGTCCTAGCAAGTGTAATCAGGCAAGAAAAGATATAAAAGGCATCCAAATAGGAAACGAAGAAGTCAAAATGTCAGTATTTGCGGATGACATGATTCTCTATATAGAAAACCCTAAAGACTCCACAAGAACACTACTAGAAACAATAAGCAAATACAGTAAAGTTTTTGGATACAAAATCAACATTCAAAAATCCATAGCATTCCTATACTCTGATAATCAAATGTCAGAAAAAGAAGTGCAAAAAATAATTCCTTTTTCAATTGCAACAAAAAGAATAAAATATCCAGGAATAAATTTAACAAAACATGTGAAGGACCTATATAATGAAAACTACAAGACCCCATTAGAAGCAATCGAAGAAGATACAAAGAAATGAAAAGATAT
>NW_006438113.1:18051898-18058246 GCF_000325575.1 Pteropus alecto | reverse complement strand
GAGATAGGGAGTGAGGGAGGAGAGGGGAGGGATATGGAGTAAAGGAGGTCTAATATAGTGGGTAGGGAGACGGTAAAGTGGGTAAAGGGGGTCAAATATATGGTAGCTGAAGGAAACTGGACTTTGGGTGGTAAACACACAAAAGAATATATAAAAGTCAAATTAATGTACACAGGTTACCAGAGGATAGGGAGTGAGGGAGGAGAGGGGAGGTAGATGGAGTAAAGGAGGTCTAATATAGTGGGTAGGGAGACGGTAAAGTGGGTAAAGGGGGTCAAATATATGGTAGCTGAAGGAAACTGGACTTTGGGTGGTAAACACACAAAAGAATATATAAAAGTCAAATGATAATGTACACCTGAATATTATATAATTGTATTAACCAATGTTATCTCAATAAACTTAATTTTTAAAAATTAAAAAAAAAATGCAGGCAAAAGATTTACATAAAATAGTAAAAATGATCAAGAGAAAAATCAGAAGCCAAAAGATTGAAATGGGAGAACAAAATCTGAGATGATTCCCAAAATTGAACATTGTATTAGTCCAGATCTTTCTAATATTCAAAAGCAAAAAAGGAAGTATAACAGATCACAGTTCACTGTCCATTGAAGAGAGGGATTGTAAACTTTCAGGATAGAATTTTTTTTCTTGCAGCTAAATCTAAGAGAAATTTAATGTATATTTATATCTAAAGGATCCTGAATAATATAAGTGCCCAATTCAAATTCCACAGTTTCCAAGAAGTCTCTGATTTCTCCTTTCCCTTTCCAGTTTTACTTTTTTTTCTTTTCTGTTTTGTTCTTCTATAGCACTTTATCTGTGCCACTCTTACAGCATTAAAATATTTGCCTTTATTATTGCTATTTATAATTATATTTTGCCATCCCTGTAGACCGTGATTTATCCTTTTATCCCCTTCGGTGCCTTTGTTCATAAAAGTAACTAATATTTGTTGAGAGCTTTTACAATGTGGCAGGCACAGGCAAAGCTTTTATGTACTTTGCCTCATTTTATCTCCACAATACTCATCTTTTTAATTTTCATTTTAGAGCCTTTATTTATTTTTTCCCAGTTTTATTGAGATATAATTGACATAAAATATTGTATAAGTTTAAAATGTACAACATAATGATTTGATATATTGTGAAATAATTACCACAAGTTTAGTTAACATCCATCACCTCACATAGTAACAAATCTTTTTTTCTTATGAGAACTTTTTAAAGATCTACTCATTTAGCAACTTTCAATTATACAATACATTATTAACTATAGTCACTATACCGTACATTATATCCCCAGAATTAGTCTTATAAATAAAATTTGTGCTTTTTGACCACCTTCACCCATTTCCCCCACCCCCCATCTCCTGCCAATGGCAACCACCAATCTATTCTCTGTTTCTATGAGTTCAGGTTTTTTTTTTTTTAAGATAACATATATAAGAGATATACAGTATTTGTCTTTCTTTATCTGACTTATTTCACTTAGCATAATGCCCTTAAGATTCATCCATGTTGTTGAAATGGCAGGTTTACATATAAATATATATATGTATATATATATGTATGTGTATATATATATATCTCCACAAAAACATCAGTACATGCATATTTACAGAAGCTGTATTGATAATCTTCACCTCAGAAACAACCTATATGTCCTGCAACTTGTAAATATATAAAAAAAAAACCATACTTCATTAATATTTTGGGATCATCTCACATTTTATTTATCCATTCATCTACCAATGGACACTTAGGTTGTTTCCATGTCTTGACTGCTCTGTATAATGCTACAAAGAACATGGGAGTGCATATATCTCTTTGAGAAAGTTTCCTTTATATATATCCAGAATTGTAATTGTTGGATCACATGGTAGTTCTATTTTAAATTATTTGAGGAATTTCCATATTGTTTTCCATAGTGGCTGTACCAATTTGCATTCCTACCAACAGTGTATAAGAGTTCCCTTTTCTCTGCAGCCTCATCAAATTTATCTCTTGGTTTTTTGGTAATAGACAGCTTAGGAAGTGTGAGGTGATATCTCACTGTGGTTTTGATTTATGTTTCCCTGATGATGTCAGACGACCTCTCTGAGTCCACTCTCCCTGTAATACGGTACTGTCTTTGTTTTACCAAAAAGCAAACCATGGTTTGAAGAGACAGGAAATGATATGCCCAAATCTCACATCTTGTAACTGGTAAATTTGAATCTGTGTTTGATTGGCTACAGAGGGGTTGCTCTTAAGGACTATGTCTAATTCGAGGCAATGTTTTCATCATTTTTTTAAACAAAACCTATGGAGACATTCTGTATGTTGATTAAAAAATTATTTTCTTCATTCCTGATCCAAATATTTGGGACTAGGAGGAAGGAATTTGGGTGAAGTAGTTTAGATCAAGGGTTTGGATGAATAAGTCAATGATAAAGTAGCTACCTGTTCTGTATTGAACAAATACACTCTGGTCTTTGAACAGTCCCTTAGGAAGCCTTAGACTTCAGAAATCAGGACTACTTTTTCTTATTAGTCAGATTATACTAATATATGCTATATTATCAAATGACCCTGAAATCTTAATGGTTACAACAACAAAGTTTTACTTCACGTTCACATTGAATGTCCATCATGGGTTGGCTATGATTCCACCCTGATGTTGTCATCACTCTTCATGATGGCAGATCAGCTTCATCTTAGGTCATTGACAACCTGTGGCAGAAGAAAATTAAACATGGTGAACATGAACTGGCTGTAGAAGTTCTTACTTGGTACTGACATGCATTACTCCTATCCACATTTCACTGCCCAAAGAAAGTCACATGGACACTCTTGAGTTCCACAGGGTAGGAATGTACAAACCTCTTGCAAAAAGAGGTAATGTAAGTCACGTGACCGAAACCTAACATCAATAAAGCCTGATGTATAATCTCCCCATAGGAAGGTATATCCCATGGACAGAAGCAAATGTTTTTTCACAATAATAAAGTATACCATTTTCTTTTGCCTGGCTATAAGAGACATAGATATTCTAACCTAAAGATTTGTTGCAAATTATGGTAAAACCATGGACATTTGATTGGAGGAGGGCAAAATAATATAAAATCATAGCATCAGTTTCACTAAGGTGGGTGAGAGAATAAGCTGAGGTCACTTTTTACTATTTCATTTTATATCTCTCCACCAACCCACCCAGCCCTCCACGCTGTCTGCCAGACCTGACTTTAAATTCTGCCTACATGCTTATCCATGAGAATTCAGACAAGTCTCTGAGCCTGTTTTCTCAGATAACCATAACTGTGCTCAATAACTAGCATCAACATTACAATATTTTTCCTAATGTCTAATTGCCACATCTGTTGCTATAATTTAGCTTATTTGTTTGTGCTCAGTACTCAGTGTATATTACTTTGGTAGCTTTTCACATATTTAGAAAGTGTTATGTTGTCAACTCTCTTCCCCTTCCCACAACTTTTCAGGTTTTTTAAACCATGGAATATTAGCCTGTTTTCCTTAATAGATCCTGAGCCTTAATTGTTACATTCACTTCCCTCTAGATTCTTTATTCTTTCAACAAGTAGCCAAAAGGAAAGTATAACTAACATATCCAGGAAAATATGAGGAATATTAAATATACAATGGGGAGATAGTTTCCATGCACTGAAACTGTTTACATCAACTTTTGTTAACCATATTTTATTGCTGAATTATTATTCTTTTGATGTTCTAGTTAGCTGAAAATTGAAGCGGGGAGGGAGGACAAGAGAATAGGGCAGTTGAGAGCCAGCATTTACCTCCTTATCGACAGTCTCCTTCTCCTTGGGACTAGAGGCCCCTGAGTGGAGGTCTACCATTTGTTCAGTGGGGAAATCAATCTGCCTTTTGTTCCTGCTTCAGGAGGATGTAACAAAGGCCCCAAACACTGGCTATTGCCCTGGCAACTGGGGAATTTGCCTATCTTGCTTGGGTGAAGGCTATTCTTTGTAGTTCTCTTGTGTGTTTCATAGAAAAAGTCACATACAGACTTTTCAGTGAGATAGATTTTATATACAGACAATTCTTTTATTAAATCAACCTAATTCAAATAGACAAGAAATGTTACATCTTAATTCTCAGGGATTTAAAAAAAAGGTTATAATAAACATTTACTTTCTTTGCTGTACATCACTGTGTTTATTGGGCAGATGAAAGTAATGTACCCTGAGACAGATCATTCTTTCTGTTGGCTGGATAAATGAGTGAGATTGTGATCCTGGGCCTGCTTTGACATCCTGGGTCACTAGGCCTCCAATTTAAGGTGGGGTAAAGAGTTGTGATGAAGGAATAATCTCAAAGATTTTGCAGACCATTGATATAAGGAAATTGGCAAAACATTAAGTGAATAAGAACAAAGAAGAATTTTCATGTATCTGACTGAGCATAAACATATGTAAGGTGATGCTTTAGTATTAGTCATTGATATGGATCATGTGTCTATAGGGAATGGGAATGAGAGATTTCTGCTTGGGAGGCAGAAGCAGTTTATGAATTTGGTTTATGAATTGTCTTTGGGCTGGTTTCTTGGAAAATACAGAACCTGGCAAATTTTATTGTCTACATGGCAGGCATTAAAATTACCTTCTCAAGAAGGCCACATTAATGAGGTGTTTTTTATCTTTCTAGAGGATTTCAAGGGTTTGAGATCTCTCAATAGTTAAACAAAGTAGTCACTGGGTTACTGGGCAAACTTTTGACAACGGGATGCCTACTGGACTGCAAAATGTGAACGAAAATAAACTTTTTTAGTCTATTTGAGCTGATTAGTTTGGTTGGTTTGTTTAGTATTTCTAAACTCAGCTAATATCAGAAGCTTTTTAAAAATGCAGTTGCCCAATGACCTGGGACCCATGGAATCAGAAATTCTGAGGCCGATGAGTTGGAATCTGTATGTAAAACCTTCCTGGATGATTTTGACATCATCTCTCCATGGAAAGTTTAGGATTAGAGCATGTTGTTAATAAATTTACCCTGCTCACAGACCAGTTTATTGATGAATAGAGAAACAACAAGCAAACTCACCTAAAAATCCAGTAAAATGGTTCCCTATGTGTGAGCTAACACCAGTTACTACGAGAAGGGAAATAACTTAGAAGAGTGAATAGATAAATTTGGAGCTACAATTAATTTTGACTATCAATAGAAAATGATTATTTCTGAGCAGAACATTTTGGTTTAGTTCGAAATGTTTATTGTCTGCAATTGCCAGACACTGTGCCAGTTTCTATAGAATATAAATATAAGCTCTCTTTTTGTAGAGTTTACAATTCAATTGTTATTTTGAAAAGGTCTAATTACTCTTTTGAAATGTTATGGAGGTCTTGAGTTATGGGATCAAGACCTATTCTCTTCAGATCTAATAGGTCAAATTGCCTTATTTGGTTGAGTGGAAGGAGGAGGGATCAAAATAACATTTGTTAACATACTCATGGTTGTATAATATTGGTACTCAAAACCATTGACTCTCCTTTGTCTACTTCCCACTTCTTGAAGAAACAGATACCAATGTCCTCTGCTGCTGGACATGGCCATGTGACTCAATGGCTAATGAATAGCTGTGCCATTGCTTATAAAGCTAAACAGGATTTTGATGCTTTGTGTTTAGTGCTTAGCAAAATACACCTGTTACCAAACATATTAATCTACTACATTAGGTATTAAGTTAATGAAGTTATAAAATCAAAGACCTTTGTTACCACGATGTCAAGGTTCTAGTAAAGTAGAATGACATCATCCTCCAAATTGCTCTGCTTATGCTTTGAGAGGAGGAAAAGAGCGAAAGAGAAGTAAAACCTATGGTCTTGCATTATTTCCTCACACTTTTATAGAGTGCCCCCCCATCCCCCATATGGAATAGGATTTATACCAATGATAATGGATTTACCAGAGAAAAGAAGGATATTTATCGGGCAGTTATAGTGTTTGATTTATTTGGATAGTTTCCTTACTGTTAGGTTTGCCCAAGGAGGAATGCACAAGGCGGAAGGGGTTCAGCAAGTTTTATTGTAGCAGAGTGACAGACGGGCTGAGCTGTAGGTGGCGTCAGCCCCAAATGCGAAGGGACCTGAAACTTTTATGGGGCTTGAGGTGGGCTTTTTTGGTGGAAATATTTCGGGTGGGTAAATTCGTGAGGAAGGGAGGAAAGTCCAGGGAAACAGGAGGTGAGCATGTAGCATTGCCAGGACGGACACAAGGTCGAGTTCCCACACAAAAGGCAAGGGAGGAGTCTAGTTCTCACACTACAAGGGGTAGGGATAGGGCCTTCCTGGACCTAACACTTACCTTCTTATTCATTTATTGGGCTTTCACC
>NW_006438113.1:18029248-18051871 GCF_000325575.1 Pteropus alecto | reverse complement strand
TCTGTAAAATCCTTTGTGTATGCACTTTTCCTTGTTTTGCTTCCCAGAGTGTATTTAGTCCTATATAGTTTTTCCTCATTGTAATTCTTTCATCTCTCCCTGGCCCTGCCCCCTCACCCCACCCCCACCCTGCCGAGTCCTTGCCACATTTATTTTCCTCTTTGGCTAGACAGACTCTCTGTCTTTGAATGACATTGCATTTGGTAAATCCATTTAAAGATTTATGTTTCTTCAGAGAAATTCCAATCCACTGAGATTTTACTCCGTAGGTCCTCTGGAATATGCTGGGGATAGCTACTGCTTGTGCTGGCCAATGACTGTGGGCTGTCCCTCTGTGTCTTCTTGGTAGATCTCTTAATCTTTTTAATGTCACTCTGTTGATATCCAATAGTCCCATGGGCCTGTATTCTTTGAACCTTTTTCTCACAATGCCAAATTCAATAACATCACCTGGCACAGCCAAACCGCCTCTGAGCTTGTTTGGGTTTCTTTCATTTCATAGTACTTATTGCTTCTGTTTGTTTGATTTCTTGCAGAAAATTTAATACTGGCTATAATCTAAATTTTGCAAAGAAAATTGACTGAATTCAAATTACTTGTGTGTAACAGATACCATCACCCTGCTAAATTGCTATTTATACCAGTAAATGTAAACTCAGATGCCTTTGGTTAGGCTGAGTATAATAATTTTAGAACCTCCACCTAATGCATAAACCAGAGAACTTAAATTGAAAACTGAAACTGTGTGCATGAGACAAACTGAGACTCCCTTCATTTTCTAAGTGATATAATGGTCGAAAATATATTACTCGCATCTGCTATATAACATTTCATGAATCAACTTGGCTAGTTGATCGACACAAAATGGGCTTGTGTGAAGAGAAGCTGTGGAACTCAATCCAGTTGATCATAGTCCCTATTTCACCACTGGTGGGGAGAATATCATGAGTTCAGAAAGAAAAAGCCAAAGCTCCATGCTGCACTCTCAGAATAAAAGTACCACTCGGAAAATAGCATATAAAGGAGTCCTAGTCAACTTCTTTGTCTTCCTGTAAGTGATCTTACGATGTAAGACCTATTTTCTGCCAGGCAGTACCTTGACCATTTAATAATATTAATATTATCAGAGAAGGTTAAGGAGAACTGTTCCTTTATTCACAACAGCTTTGACACTAAATGTGTGGATTTTCTACACCAAGAAATTTTTTAAGTTTCTGCAGACACCAACTAGGTATCCTACAACGTAAATGAATTCTGACACTACCTGGAATTAGTGTCAGACCTTATATGTTAAGGGGTCAGTACTGCAAGATGGACCGCAACTTCAGATGCCAATCACAGGTAGTGAATCTCCAGGTTACCTATACTTTCGTCTAACTTGGCTACAAATTGGGGATTCCCACAACTCCCTCCTCAGGTTCAATGATCTGCTACAATGGCTTACAGAACTCGAGAAAACACATGTTTACTAGTATATTATAAAGAATACAGATGAACAACCAGATGAAGGGGTATGTAGGGTGAGGTCCAGAAGGGTTCTGAGCACAGGAGCTTTGGTCCCTATGAAATAGGAATGCACCTGGCACATGGATTGTTCATCAACCCAGAAGTTCTCTAAACCCCATAGTTTAGGGATTTTTATGGAAATTTCATCATGCAGGCACGATTGATTATTACTCAATCTCTAGTCCCTCTCCCCTCCCTGGAGGATAGGAGGTAGGTATGGAGGGGGTGGGGCTGAAAATTTCAAGCTTCTAATCAAGGCATAGTCTTTCTAGTGACCAGCCTCCATCTTGAAGCTATTTAGGATCCCACCAAGGGTCACCTCATTAAGACAAAAGTTATTCCTATTACCCAGGAAATTCCAAGGGATTTAGGAGTCTGTGTCAGGAACCAGAGACAGAGACCAAATATATATATTTCTTATTATGTCACAAAAGGAAATTCTGAATTCTTCCTTATTTAGTATAACTATCTAAGAAAGTCCTCACTCAATTTAATCAAATATTTCTATTCCTTTCCCACCCCCCCACCCCCGCATCTCCTTATTCTGACACCATGGTTTTCAAACTCATTTTTATTTAACTTCCAGTGCTCCTCCTCCTCCTTCCCCTCTTTCTTCTTCTTTCTTCTTTAAATGAAGTGCTTTACGTTACAGTGAAGTATGCTCTGGCTGGAGTGGAGTTGAAAGTCAAGGAGTCCCACTTATGCAGTACTCTTACCGTTTTCTTCTTGCAGTGGCTTCTGAAGGGCTCCATGAAACCCTTAAGGTTTAAAAACCATACTGTTTTTGAAGATATAAATGATCCAAGTGTCTGTTGGCTAGAGGGAGCTTCCTTTCTTATAGTTTGCATAAATTACTTGCTTTTATTTTTTTGCTCCCACCTCTGGCTAAAATGCTAAAAAATGTGTCTGGGATCCCTTCAACAACACGTTCTGGTGACGTTGGAACATTAGTTGGACCCCAGTTTTATATCTTGCTCTTAAAGGGCTGGTCAAGTTCTCCTGAGATGTGTTTATCAGAAAGAGCCAAAGGCTGAGTAGCAGCTCAAATCTGACATACTGAAAACCAAAGGAAACTCCGGTTAGGAAATGCCGAGGTACTGACTGTGTCTTAAAGTATATGTGTATGTCTTATAACTAAATTTTGAAAATAGAGTGAAGGAAATGAAAATAAGAATCTCCAAAAAACTCAAAAATTTCCCCTTTCTCAATCAGGGGCATTTCTACCTAAGTGTTAAAGGATTAAAAATGCTAGCAAATTTCCGGACGTCCTAGATATAAGCTGGAGTCTTGTTTTGTCTAATAGCATGACTCTTCACCACTTTAAAAAATATATAGATGAAAAATCTTCATTTTATATCATTGGTACAAATCCTATCCCATATTGGGGTGGGGGAGCACTCTATAAAAGTGTGAGGAAATAATGCAAGACAATAGGTTTTACTTCTCTCTTGCTTTTTTCCTCCTCTCAAAGCATAAGCAGAGCAGTTTGGAGGATGATGTTATTCTACTTTACTAGAACCATGACATTGTGGTAACAAAGGTCTTTGATTTTATAACTTCATTAACTTAATATCTAATGTAGTAAATTAATATGTTTGGTAACAAGTGTATTTTGCTAAGCACTAAACACAAAGCATCAAAATTCTGTTTAGCTTTGTAAGTAATGGCACAACTGTTCTTTTTCCCAAGCTGCACGCCTAAGATTATCTTCTAAACATCTCAGAAAATATTCCAATATGGTAAATTCATAGTTTTATATTTTTAAGGATTTTGTGTGTGTGTGTGTGTGTGTGTGTGTGCTGAAGAGATTTTTAGCAGTCTCAGAAAGCTAATCAACTTTCTCTGCATGAATGAACTTAATCTTCTTAAGCTTATTCCATTCTAGGAAAAACTATGCTTCCATTCTATTTCACGTTTGGACCTGTATGAAAAGTTCAACTTCGATACCATGAAAAGTTTTACTCAAAGTGAGTGTATTAGGTGAATTCATTTGAAGCAATAAAAATAAATTCATATTTTTGTTCATTTATTCAATAGCATTTACTAAACACCTATTTACTGAATGCTTGATCATGTGTTAAGTACAATATAGCATTACAACAAGATATTTTATGCCAACATATAATTTACCAAAAAATTTTTCTTTCCAGCTATGCACATTTGATTGGTATAGGAGAGTATTTAAATGAAAGACTCGATTAAATGGCTTTATGAATAATCTTAAATTATTACAAGGTATTACCTTGATATTTCAAATGTTTTCCCCACTGTTGAAGAATTAGTTTATGTACATGATACCTAATGGTGGAGGATGAAATAATCTGGCTACAGGACTGATATTTGGCTGATTTGCACTTGTATAGTTACATCCATGGTTCACAGTTGTGTCTGTTTTGATTGGTTAGTTCTTTTGCTATATTGATTACATATTTTGGATCTCATTCCTGACTGTGGGTCATTTTTTTTTTTTTGTATGAGGAAAGGTATAAGATTTATTTAAAAGGCTGTTGGGCCACTATTAATATGAGGCAATACTGTTTTCTTTCAGGAAATTTCCATTTAATGGCAATTTAGATTTAATTTAGGGTAGCCATGATTTTTAAATATCTAGAAGAAATGTGAAATCTCACAATGGGAAAAAAATGAATTGGAAAACTCCCCCCAGTACAGTTTTCTTAGTTAGCCCAGTTTGGTTTATTCTTCTTTGTCAGTGAAACATTTCTCTTTATTCTCTCAGTCTCCTTCTGCTCCTCTTCACGAGATTTCCTCACTCTTTTCTAGCAGAAAGAATCCTGAATTTGAAAACAAGAAAATTTGCCTCTCTGGGGCCTCGCTTTCTTCACCTATAGAGTGGTTATGAATGTTGCAGGTATGAATTTTATAGACCTCAAACTCAGGTATGCATAGACTATAACTTCATTTTCCTATTAAAAAAGATTACTTTCCATTTCAAGGCCTAATACTGCTTAGTTGAGAAAATTTAATACTGCTATTTGAGTAGTGTTTTTTCTGTCATTTCATGCTAATAAATAATAAATTTAGGGTTTTAGCATTCCTTTTCATCTCTCCAGAATTGGTGGTAGGGTAGGTGTGATTATGTGCACTTGGGCATTACGAAGAGTGGAGAGAGTATGTAACTGCTGGCTTGTGGTGAGGTGTTAGCACATCCTGTTTGCCCTTGGTCAGTGACATCCAGACAACTCTCAGTAAGATTTCCACAGCCTTGGCCTGCCTTTACTCCGATTCTCGGTCTACTCGGGCATCTGTGCCTACTTCCTTCTCATCTTTAGGTCTTTTTGGTTCCACTCACTCTCTTGGCCCCTTCTGTAGATACAGAGAGACTTTTCCAACCTACTGTCCATGAATGATTAAAATTTAAGCTTTGGCTTTTTTCTCCAATATTTTGTTATGTAAAAATTCTAACAAACATAAAAATTAAAGGATTTCACACTGAACATGTGTATTTATCACTCAGATTCTATAATTAACATTTTATTCTACTAACTTTGACAAATATCTATTTTTTTTAATCCTTCTGTGGTAAGGCAGAATATTAGCCTGCCCAAAGATGATCACATTATAAAATCTGTGACCTGTGACTACATTCCTCTACATGGCAAAATGGATCTTAAAGATGTGATTTTGTTAAGAATCTTGAGATAGGGATATTATCTTGTATTATGCAGTTGGGTTTATTGTAGTCATAAGGGTCCTTAAAAGAGAGAAGGCAATGCTACAGTGGAAGGGAGTCAGAAATTTGAAGATATTGTGCTTTGAAGATGAGAGAAGAGGTCATGAGGCAAGAAATAAAGGCAGCGTTTAAAAGCTGTAAAAGGCGAAAAGATGGAGTCTCCCCCAGTGCCTCCAGAAGGAGAAGGAACACAGCCCGGCTCACTCCTTGATTTTACCCCAGCAAACTTCATTTCAGACTTCTAATCTCCATAACAATAAGATAATAAATTTGTGTTGTTTTAAACTATCATATTTCATTATAGCAGCAATAGGAAACCATACATCCTCCATCTATTCATTCATCCATAGATCCATTGATTAATCGATCGATAGATCCATTTATCCATTCATCCAACCATCCACCCACCTTTTAAAATTTTTTACATATTTGAAAGTAAGTTATAGACAGTACATTTACCCTCCTAGTACTGAAGCATGCCTATCATCAATAAGAGTTCAATATTTGTTGGTAGTTTTTTTTACTTTTGAAGTAAAATAAACACATGATGAAATGAACAAATGTTTAGTGTACTTTTTTATGAGTTGCAAGAAAAACTTAAACCCATGCATCCCAAACCCCAAAGGAGTAGGGAATAAAATCATCGCCCCAGGAGGTTCCCTTTGTTCTTTCCCAGGTTATCTTTGTTTTACTTTTTGCCTCTTTTAGAACTTTATATAAGTGGAACTATGTCATATGCACTCCTTTGTGTACATCTTCTTTCTCTCAGCATGTTTTTGAGATTTATCCATGTTTTTGCATGTGCCAGTAGTTTGTTCCTTTTTAATGCTGAGTAGAATTTCATTACATGAATATACCACATTTATTTATCCAGTAGATGGATGCCTAGGCTGTTTCCATGTTTTGGTTATTACAAATATTGCTAATGTGAACATTTTTGTACAGGCCTTTTTATGGATGTATGTTTTCATTTTCTTGGATAAATACTTAAGAGGGAAATTGCTGGGCAAGTTTAGTTTTATAAGAAACTTCTAGAACTTGTATAATTTTACACTCAATTGCTCTACATCATCTTTAATTTTTGATGTTGCAAGTCTTTTTAATATTAGCTATCGTGAAGGGTATGTAGTCATATCTTATAATGATTTTAATTTGCATTTTCTTGATGACTAATAATGTATGCCAGACTTTGCCTATTAAAGCTAAAGAGCCCAGCTTCTCGTAAATCAGAAACTTTGTCATTTATAAACTCAAGTGGCCCTTATGTTCTTATACAAGGAAAAAAATTATCTGGTGCTGTACAAAGTAAAGATGAGGGTTAAGTCCCAAGGGAATCAGTCCTAGGTTAATAGCTGAGAGTTTTTTCCTGCTGCAAATATCTTTTCTCACTAGCTTACATGCTCATTGTGAGAAGTAAATGAGATGATGATTAAAATGTGAGCTGTTATTATTTCAATCTTGCTAAACTATGGACTGGGATTTTTTTTTTCTTTTTGGAAAATGTCTCTTAAACATATATTATCACTTCTCAGTCTTGATTTAGGGACTATTTTGGTTACACTAAATAGAGTAAGAAAGAAAAATAGTCAATGCAAAAGAACACTAGATAGTTAAAATTGTCAATGTTTTTAAAGGTGAATTTGAAGAAGCCTGACAGAGCAGCTTAACTGAGAGGATAGAACATTTGTTAGTGTTTTCTAAAGAATGAATATATTGTTTGGACATGGGGTGCTTGTATATTTATCAAAATCCTTTAAGACCTCCAGTTTGGAAGACATATACTAGCTTTAGATTTCGAGCATTTAACTGAGACCCAATCAAATGGGAGAACACTTTTGTTATATCATCAGTACTGAGCACATGTTTTTTCTTTTTCTTTTTTTATTCTCTTTGTATCTAGATTTGTCTTGACCCTTCTGTATTACAGAAATTCAGCTCTAGGCAATGTTTTACAGCACAAAGTGTTCACAAACCAATTCTATCTTCTGCCAAGTGAAGAAAATTCTGATTTTTAGAGAAAAAATATCTATATCTATCTCCCTGGAGGGAGAATAATGCACTAGAAAAAATAGAAAGATGTTATTTTCCCTTTCCTTTTCTGACCCCCTTCTGTTTTTTTGGTCTCAGATTCTCTTTGATCTCAACAGGGCTTTTTCCTTAAACAACAAACACTCCTTTATCCATAAGGTCAGCTTCCAGCTTCCTTGTTTAAAGAAATACACTTTACATGTTGAGGAAATAGGGAAGCCAGTATTGTAGTCTTTTCCAAAACGCTTAAAGGAAAACAAAGAATGTATACTAGGAGAGGTTTCGCCATGATTTCAAATTGTTAGGTCCCACTACTCAGCTTTGAGGCTATGGTTTTCCTTCTTGCGTGGCAATTTGAAACTTTTCAGTTAACTTTATGAGTGTACTCTGAGAACTCCATGTGATGTGGGCCTATGCTACAGTTTTGCTTATGAAATAAATTTTCTATTTTTAGAGTCTTCTGTCACATTCTGAAAGTCTCTTCTCAGTTAAAAATTTCTGACTTTTGATCAATAGTGCATTTCATAACCTTTCAGTTTTGATTTATTCCTATGTTGTGCATACTTAATTGGTGTGTGCGTGTGTGTGTGTGTGTGTTTGAGGGTGAGGGTAATATCTGGAAAGATACATGCTTTTCTCCCAATTATTTTCAGGCTATTAAAGATGACTGACTGAACTATTTAAAAATTTTAAGAGGGGAGATCTATTAAAAAATAAGTGACCTTGTCTTAAACCAAATGACTAAAATTTCAAAACTGAGACTGAATATCAATGCTAAATATTCTCCCTATATTTTTAGAGCATTCTGCCAGACTGAGGCATCACACAAGAATCTGTTTTTTCTGGAATGAAATGCCTAATTGAAGCCAAATTAGAAATATCTAAGAGTAAAATTTATAGGAATTTGTTGATTTAGAATCAAAAACAAAAGTTGTATAGATGTTCTAGAGATACTTGTATGTAAATTGATATACAAAATGTCATGACAGAATTTCTGAATTTAAAAATGTGTTCACTCAAGTAGTAGTTGTTTTATCACATTTTATATTTGTATGGAATATAAAAAGTAATGTATTATCTTAAAAGTATAGTTGACATATCCTGTATTTTCAGACATGATTCCAATTCCAACTATTCTGTTTAGTTGTCCCAATAGGAAAACAAGTATTTATTAGATTATGATACAGGCAACATATTGTGGTCAATCAGAAATTAGGGGGAGGAAAAATTAGGGAAATAAATCTGCTTTCTGAGCTTTCAGCTATAAATGAAAATTTAATGAATCAGAGCAGAGAGATGCAGTCCCTTACAGAGGTGCAATGGCTTCTGGCCAGAGGGACATTAGATTATTACTTGATTGACACTGTTAATGTGTAGTGATAAGTTGTTTAAAAACTCATGTTGGCAACTAAAAGAAGGCACTATTTTCCTGTAAGCCTGTTTGCTTTCTGATTTGAGCTCTCATTTCTCCCAAATGATAGAAATTTCCTTTCAATCAGTTCAGGTGTCTGCCTTTCTCTCTTCTCCAGGGAGACAGGGACAGGCCCAGAGCACCTTTGAAGGTGGACCAGAACCTAATACCTCATGGGTTAACACTATCTTGTCCCCAGACCAGGAAATTTATCTAGTGTCTGAGACAGGAAATCTTGTCTTATAACACTATATTTTCCTCGATCTATTGCCTGGGATCTATTCCTTCACCTTACAGAGCCAAAACGATTGAAACTCAAAAACCAAGACTCCTTTTCTCTGGACTTTTGCCCTGTCTTCTAATCCACAGAGGCAGCAACTACAAAATGCCTAAGTTCCTGAATGGAGGAAGGTTTAAGGGATAACAGAGAACACTGGGGAAAATTTTACTTATTAACTTCCAAAATATCATGTTGCCATTCATGTAAAGAATGTAATGTGTCAGTGGGATGGTATGGGGATGATGTGGTGATGTCAGTGGGGTAGGTGACTGGGTTGGCTATGGACGGACTGCATAGGAGAAAGACAAAGATCTAAATGACTCCCACGGAACCAATCTCCTGGTCTCTGAGCATTTATCTTTATTACAGTGACAAACACAACATTCTATCTGAACCTGTTGCTCTTAACCCTTTTAACCACAGAATTATCTCTCCTGTTCTGATTTTACCATTACAAGTAACTTTTAGATAACTTCACTTTCCACATGTCTTTTTGTCAGGGAGACAGTGAGCTGGTCTGAATAGTGTAAATATTTGCCTCACCTGATAGATATGGTTCTTATTTAAAATGAAAATATTGGCTTTCTACTTTATATATAGTACTTCCTCCCTCAGCACTCATGTATTCCACATTTTTGATTTCCTCTGTCAATCCTTGACCTCTGGGATAAAATGCGATTTAGGAGAAAGCCAGATGCTTATACGTGGGTTCCTATGGAGCACCAGGTGGAGAAAACACTAGAATGGCTACTGAATAGACTTCTTGTGCAAGCAAAGGTCAGTTCAGGGATTTTTAAGAAGTTTATATTTTGTGCGCATGTCACCTGATCTCCTTAGACCAACCTTTGCTGGCTTTTGCTCCCATTTGCTCACTCAGGACTGTAGCCCCTCTGTTATCTTTCCTCCAAGGCTTCTGGAAATTTCTAGCTACATCTGGTCAGTTACAACACGGCACATACCAAGCTGCTTCTCTTACCTGGTACATTTACTAAAGACATTGTTTGGCTCTTAATTTATACAGAATATACTACTATTTTTAAGACCAGCTAGTGGTTATATAGTGTTTATTATATGCCAGGCAATATGTTAAGCATCTATGCACATCGGTTTATTCACTTCTCAAAAAACAGTATGTTATGGGTTGAATTGTGTCTTCCCAAAAAAGTATGTTGGAGTATTAACCTTCATACCTGAGACCATCACCTATTTGTAAGTAGAGTCTTTATAGAAGTGAACAAGTTAAAATGAGGTCATTAGAATGATCCCTAATCCAGTATGACTGGTGCCCTTATAAAAAGGGGAACTTTGAATACAGGGACGCATATGCATAGAGAGATGATGCAAACACACAGGGAAAATGCCATGTGAAGATGAAAACAAAGATTGGAGTAATGCATCTGTAGGGCACAGATTGCCAGCATACCTCCAGAAGCTGGGAGAGAGGCATGAAACAGATTCTCCCTCACAGCCCTCAGAAGGAACCAACAATGCCAACACCTTGATTTCATACTTCTAGCCTCCAGAATTGAGACAATAAACTTCTGTTGTTTAAGCCATCTGCTTTTGGGTACTTTTTTATGGCAACCCTAGGAAATTAACACAGTCTCTGAGGGAGGTACTCTTAATTATCCCCATTTTACAGGTGAGAAAACTGAGGCATAGGGAATTAAGGGATTTACCTAGCAGGTGAGTGTTACAAACTCAAGCTCTCTAACTCTAGGATTTATGTTTTTTATCTTTTATACCAAACTGCCTCTTGTCTCTATTCTAGTTAAGGACCTTTCCTTTTTAAAATCTTTTGACTTTCTTTTCACTGCCTTTTCCAGGCGACACTGCACATGTGGCTTTCTCTTAGTCTCCCATTGGGCATTGTGGCCTTGACTTGCCCAGAGCTGCACAGTGGTCTGCAGTGCAGACAGGAGAAAGCCTCCCTCTCTGCTGTACCCAACTCTGTTGGAGGCTCTCTAAAGTAGCACTGTCTGAACCTTAGGTTTGGCAGAGTTTTTAGGGAAGCATCACTTTAGGATTTTAATTCCAACTCTTGCTCTCAAGCATCTGGACATGAATCAGTGGGGACAGGGTGTTGAACAACGACAAATAGGAATATTGGTTCACATTAAACTCTTGGTTTCTCTTCATTCTGTTGACTGAACTATAACTGGGTCATATATATGTATGCCACACATGCACATGTGTACATGGAGAAAAATGTACACCGGGTTGTTGGGTGAGAGATGTGTGTGTATGAGAGAGAGGCAAGAAGAGCGAGCTATTCATGATAAAGAGAATTTTTGGGCTATCAACATGTTTATTTAAAATTATGGGCATGTACTCATGGAGGTGTACATAAAGATAGTCACTAAAATGTTAATGGTGATCATTGCAGACATAGAATTTCAGGTGAATTTTTTTTCTTCTTATGTTTCTGTGGGATAAAGGGTAGTTATATTTTTCTCATAATAACAGTGTCTCCCATAAAGACCAGAAACATGATAAAAGATAATATTATTTTCTTTATTTTGGACTTATGAATTGCTTGACCACAGATTTCTGAATCTTGTTCACTTTTTGATGTTTTTTTTTTTCTTTAAAATCAACATGACAATCATAAGTGTGATGCACAGGATCAGTACTTGGAAGAGATTTGAAGACATGAAATTAAATGAATCAGCAGATAAAGAAAATGAAAATGCTCTTTAAAAGTCACATGGTTAGTCTCTCTTCTGTCTTCTTTATTTGGACAGGCTGAGTGACTATGACATAGAACAAGAATCCCTCCTCCCCCACCCATTCATTTTGCTTGCTCATATGGATCATAACAACTAAAGCAGTCTGTTCAGGAACCTCTGCTCATGTTACTGGGCAACACACACTAGTCTTGCAGAAAATGAATACTGGCAGGTTGTCATCAAAATAATAAGCCCATGGTCCAAAGGAAATAAAGTTGGTGCATTTAATAAACTGTTATGGTACTGTTTTGTACACTGAAACTTCTAACATCTAAAAACCATCATGTTGTATATATTCCTCCATTTGGTATCTAGATTTAGAACATCCCTCATACCTATCTGGCTTTTAAGTCAGTGAATTTTGTAGAATTGTTTGCCAAGTAGCTGCTATGATATGAGTAAATTTATGCAAAAATGAAATCAGCCAGCTAGTTATTGAATACGATTTTTTTTAAATGGAATGTACTGGCAGGAGAGATGAAAGGCAAACACAGAGGGTGAATAATAATCTAATAAAAGGAGCTATTATTTTTTCAGTTCAGGGGAAATAGCAATCTATTTTTTAAAGACAAAGTTTCAAAAGTCAAAAGAGAAGTAAGATGAAACTTCAATTCCATTGAGACAGAAAATAAGTAAAGCATTTCCAAGGATAAAGAATTATTTGTATAGATGTAATAAAACAGAAATAAATACTTACATTGTTTAATTTTTGTTTAGTTAGATTCAGAAGGTTTTGAACAATAATGCAAAACAAAAATGTATAAGACAGGTTTAACTAAAATTTTTTAAGTTATATTAAGTACCACCTCCAAAATACCAAACTACAGCAAAACTAAGGTTCTAAGAAATGCCAAATTTTTAAGGGAAGAAAGTAATTGTTTTCAGTTGGGCCAAAAAACCCAAACCCAAAACCAAAACAAAACACTTAGTTTTATAACAGTTCTCTGCTCCATCCAATTTCCTCCAAAAACAAAAAAGGAGTCTGGTACTTAAGGATGATAAAGGCTCAATATGTCAAACTGGAAATTGCATTTAATCTGTTTCATTAAATAAATTTTTCTGTGTGTGTCAGAATTGTCTGAGAATCTCTCTGATCCTTATTTTAAAGTTGAAAGTACTTACCAAGATTTTGTGAACTGCTTAGCTGCTTATGTTCCTGCGTTTCCTCTGTCTCAGGCTTTAATTTCTTTAGAAAAAATATGGTGGTGCTCATGAAGGTGGCATCTGTGAGGTAGAAAAGAATAACTTCACAGTAAACCTTAGGCTCTCAGATTTTAAAATGTTTTTGACAACCTTCAACAAGTTCTTCTTGGTTTCTCACTCCAATTAGTTGAGGTATTGTTATCTGCTTTCTTCTCATCTATCCCCAGCCCTACGAGCTTCCATTCATGGATCGCTTCCAGGAACTTCAAAAAATATTTTTTTCCACTGTTTTAGGTAGAGACGTTCAATTTTCCTCAATTTCAATTCCTGACCTCTGCTCCTGGGCAATCTCACCTAAACTCAGTCCAATGAGCTACAGAAGTAAAGGATCTTCAATTTAATGCCTCCCAATTTAGAAAGTGGAAGTAGCTGTAAATCCAAAATTAAATGTCCTCACTCTATTTTTTGCCATGTTTCAAGTCAGTAGCAGTGAGAATCTATTTCCTACTCCCAGTTTTTAAAGTAGAGAAACAGAACTTTGATTCTCCCAATTCCACAGGAGAGGTAAACAACCATCCTCCTCTTTTCCATTTTCTTGGTAACACTGCTTGCAGCAAACACTTTGAGTTCTTAGAAAAGGTTAGGGCTTTTGGCTATGGTCGAGGGGTTGGATTTGTAGAAAGTGGGAACACTTTATTTTCTAATCTAAATCAATGCTTACTACATATGAATTGTTATTTACCCTTGCCCTTAAAACTGAAAAGTAATTACTAGGTAAATTATATAAAATTCACTTTTACTTTATAAATATAATAGAGTTTTTTCTTTGGAACTATCTAAAACCATTGTGAGAGATAGCATGCTTCCCTAAGAATAACAAAATTGGAGAAGCTAAAGAAAATGCGACAAAACCAAACATTCTCTTACCATATGACCCAGCAAGTACACTCCTTGGTATTTACCCAAAGGAGTTGAGAATGTATGTCCACACAAAAATCTGCACATGGATATTTATAGCAGCTTTATTCATAATTGCTAAAAATTTGAAGCAAGCAAGATGTCCTTGAGTAGGTGAACAGGTAAACTATGGTACATCCAGACAATGGAATATTAGTCAGCACTAAGAAGATATGAGATACCAAGCCATGAAAAGACATGAAGGAACATTAAATGCACATTACTAAGTGCAAGAAGCCAATATGGGAAGGCTGCATATTGTATCATTCCAACTCTATGATATTCTAGGAAAGGCAAAACTATAGGGATAATAAAAAGATCAGTAGTTTCCAGGGGTTGGGGATGGGGGAAGAGATGAATAGGCAAAGCATAGAGGATTTTTTGGGCAGTGAAAATAATCTACATATTATAATGATGGGCACATCATTATTCATTTATCCAAATCCATAGGATGTACAACATCAAGAGTGAACCCTAAAGTAAATTACGGACTTCGGGTGATTATGATATACCAATGTAGGTTCATCCTTGGTAAAAGAATGTTTCATTCTGGTGAGTGATATTGATAATGGAGGAGACTATGCATGTGTCGGGGTAGGGAATATATGGAAAATGTCTGTACCTTCCTCTCAATTTTATTGTAAACTTAAAACTGCTCTAAAAATAAAGTCTTAAAAACGTCACTATAATACCATTATCATACCTAAAAAGATGGAAGGCAAGGGAGACATTTTAGATTTCTATTTTTAGTTAGGAGTGGGTCAAGTGAAAAGAAAATTTAAAAATATTTCACTAGAGTAGTTATTACAATGCACTTTATAATACATTGTTTATGACCATTCTCTGTTACGATTGCATCAATAAGCCAAGCCTTGTAGGGATTTAACAGGTATTTGCCCATTTTCCCCTCATTCCAAATAAGAAATAATTTTCTTGGTCTAAATTGCCTGGATTGATAGGGCTTCTGTGAAATTGTTTTCCTGATATGTGTTGTTATTAGTTTGGGGGCTTCATATCCCCAAACTTGATAGGAGCTAAACTTCCAGGGATTAACTTGCAGGCCACCCTTTTGGCAAAAGATCCTGTATTACTGTTTTTTGAGTGTTCCCTTCAAGCTTCAGTTTCCAAATGTTTTTTGAGTAAGATGCCTGTTCAATTTTTAGACTAGACTGTTGGACTTCAGAAGTAAATTCCAGTTCCCAAGCCTGCTCACATGTTAATCTCTGGGCAAGCATCCAGTTTTCTAAAGTGGCTTCCCTTTGCTCGTTCAAGGGAAGCAAGGGCAGAAAGTCATTCAGGTTATGTTGGTAAATGGCCATCTTTGGGTTAATTGCTACAAAATAAATAAAATCGTCCTCATGAAATTCTCTCCCTAAAGTCCGTTAATTGGCAACATAATCTTGCTGAAGTATGTAATTTATTTCAAGATTTCCTGGGCTTTTCCATCAGAAATCACTGGGGTTAAAATATTAGATATATTTTATAAAGGAATTCCTTATGGATTACTGAGGATTAAATCCTCACTTTTGGTAGAGACTTTTCTCAAATATCTGGAGGTCCTTGGCTTTCTATTCCTATTTAAGGGCCAGGCATTGAGACACTGGCTGGGAGTGCTGTGTACATAGGGCAGTTTGTCAACTGATGAACCTAATAATATCTTCAGGATTGGGCAAGGGTTTTATTGTTTTAATCATGTACTCCCAAATACCATTATCTATAATTCTTTTCGTTGGGCCATAGGCATCCTTGGAGAGGAATTCTCTAATTTCTTGCCTGAGGATTATATGTTTGGCTGCCAGCGTCCTCAAGAACCTGAGCGGGGAGAAAGTAGCTGAAGTTGGGTGTGGGTGGACTCAGGGTTTGGTTTGTAGATACTCAGATAAGTCTCTTCATTTCCAATGTAACTTTTCACTCTCATCTTTCTTTGTGTTCAATGTCTCTTAGTTTAGAGCTCCGAAGCCTCTCTGTTTCAACTTATCCTGAGACAAAACTGTCTGTCTTCTCCTGGAGTGTGTGGAGTGTGTAAGTGCTCTTTTTCCTGAAACATAAGGAAGTTATTTTTCTTTTAGATCTTTAATTCATTCTTAGTTTGTCTCTTTGTAGCTTCAACTCCTAGTTTAGATATACTAAGATATGC
The DNA here is from genome assembly GCF_000325575.1 of Pteropus alecto. Classification (NCBI taxonomy): domain Eukaryota; kingdom Metazoa; phylum Chordata; class Mammalia; order Chiroptera; family Pteropodidae; genus Pteropus; species Pteropus alecto. The sequence continues at coordinate 18,035,989 of NW_006438113.1, read as the reverse complement.
AGGATCTTAGATATACTAAGATATGCAGGATACATATGTATACTCCTTTATGTAATCCTTTTTTTCTTTATTTAATCCTTTATAACCCAGAATCATTTCTCATCTTATTTGTTAATCCTATTAATTTTAGAGTCCTTGGTTTTAATCAATTATTAATGTCATAGTTTTTTTATCTATAAAATTAGGCTAAATTGCTAAGGTCCTTTCCAACAGAGGTTGTGATGTACGAAGCAGGCTAAAAGGGTCAGCACTGCAGTTAGACACCTGGATTCATATCACTGTTCCACCACTGTGCCATCAGTGTTCTCTGGTTGCAAGTAATAGAGTCCAGCTGGGCTTTCGTAAGCTAGAGAATGGGCAGAAAACCAAAGGAGGCCAGCACTAGGGATATCAGCAAAAGTCATACCCCAGAAATAACCTGGTGAGGAAGCCGCCACTGGCGCCGCTGCTACTGGATATTTGTCACTAGCATACTCTTTGATGCCACTGCCATTGCAACTGTGAATAATTTCTTAAGTCTCTCTCCATCCTTGTGATTGCTTGTGCTTGTGCCCTTAGGTCTCAAGGGATGGGGAGCACAAATTTATGTCTCCATTTGTATTAATAAGGGTTCTTCAGAGACACAGAACCAATGAAGTGTTTAATTTTAAGAAATTGGTTCACATGTTTGTAGGGGCTAGAAAGTCTGAGATTTTTAGGGCAGGCCAGCAGTCTGGAAATTCAGATAAGAATCGATGTTGTGGTCTTGAGTCCGAATTCCACAGGGCAGTCCAGGTAGACTGGAAATTGGAGCAGGGTTTCTTCTATGCTGTGGTCATGAGGCTGAATTCCTTTGCCTTTGAGAAACCTCAGTCTTTGCTCTTACGGCCTCCAACTGTTGATGAAGTTTACCTATAGTAAGAAAGGTAATCTTTTTTACTCAAAGACTACTGATTAAAGTGTCAATTATATCTAAAAAATTCCTTCACAGCAACATCTAGACTATTGTTTGAACAACTGGACACCATAGTCTAGCCAAGTTGACATAAATTTAACCATTACATCATTTAATGCCCATTAACAGGATTCCCCCTTTTAAACATTTCCTAAGTTTAAGACACTGGGTAGGGAGATGACCAAAAAAATTTTTTTACATCTGTCTACTATAACCACTTTACTGAGTGATCTTGGGCAAGGTACTTCCCTCTGTGCTTCAGATTCCAATTCTGTAAAAGGGAATAAAAATAATAAACATATGATTGCTATGAAGAGTATAAGATAAAATATATGGAAAGCACTTTGAGAAGTGTTTGGAACAAGTTAAGAGCTTAATAAAGTAAGATGCTATAATTTCTTATCTAAACACTGCAATGAAATATTTGTCACAGCTCATATTTGTCCCACAGTGTAGGATACTTGAGGATGGAACACCTGATGGAGGGAGGTGTGATTTGCTTTCATAACCAAAGGCCTTTAATTTGCACACACAAACGAGATACTAATAACTATAATTTATTGAGCCCTTACAACCAGCCAGTTACTATGCTAAATATTTTACATCTATTTACTCCTACAACTCAGTTCACACAATAGTCCAGGGAGGCTTGTGATTCCTCATTTTATAAAGAGGACACTGAGATTTAGAAAAAATATGCTTCACACCCAGAATCACACAACTTACTTGTTGCAAGGCCTGTATAAGAATTCAGGTTTTTTTTTTTTTTCTAAATCCTGCTCTCGCAACTACTCCTCTATGCTGCTTCTACTTCAATCCAGATAGAGGGGTCGTCTCTTTCTCAGCTTCAGTTCTTTGAATGTTACCTTGGCTTCATTGGTCTGGAAAATGAGAATTCTGAGGTCTCCCCTAATCATCAGATTCAGTACACTAAACTCCTGTGAGGAAGATCTTTGTCCTTTACATTAGACATCAGGCTTTTTTTTTTTGGTTGTAGCTTTGTATGGTTAATACATAAAAAAAAAAAAAAAAAAAAGTTTAATACAATTTTATTGAGTTTTCAGTCAACTCTTGGATGTAGAAAAAAAAAGAAAATAGAACTAAAAAAAATCTTTCATACAATTAGAACAATTCAAAGCTAAAAATTTTAAAATATAAACTATTTGAAATGATGAATAAATTTGGGGACCTATGGAAAGTGTTATTTCATGTGTAGAAAAGAAATGAACTTTTAAATATTACTTAGAAACAGTTTTGAATGTTTGGTAGGTCGAATGCTTCATAATATCCATCATAGAAAAATAAAGATTAAAAATCACATGAAAGTCTTTCATTTGTAGACAAAAACATCTAAGGGCTAAATGTATCTGAAAAATGTCAAGTAGGAATTAGGCTCATTTTCCAGAAGCAATTTGAATCAAACATTTTGTTCCAGAAGTTGAGTCTACAACCAGTTGAAATGGAAAACAAAGCAATTTGGGATGGTATATAGTCAGATCCGGTCTTCTAAAATTTTATTGTATATATAAGTGACCTAAGGATGTTTTCAGGATGCAGATCCTGATTCAGTCGATTTGAGATGAGATCTAAGATTTTATATTTTCAATAACTCCCAGGTATTACCCATATTGCTGTCAATGGACCACACTTTTAGGAGCAAGAGCAAGCTACCAATTATGGTAGTTGTCCAAAATAAGAAGCCAATACTACTCAATAGTACTTCATCCTTTATTGTTTTTAGACAATTATAGCCATTGTGGTATTATACCTTATATCATTATGGTATTATAGCATATTTATAGCATATGGTATCATAGTATACACTGGATACAATTATGGTATTATAGTGTTTTTATTGTTGTTAGTCATTGTAGCTATTATGGTATTATATTTTTGGGAGCCAAAGTTAGAGATAGCTTTTAAGTTAACCAGAGACCATTCTACCTGGATGTCTGAAGGTGAAGGAAGGGAAGGAAACTGATATCTACTGTTCATTCTGAAATACTATTCATACTACTTGACTCAAAATGTCTCATTTCATTCCTATGACAATTCCATGTGAAGCATAGACAAGAACCCCCTTTTACAGATAAGAAAGCAAACAAAGTTTCAGAGAAAGTAGGCTGTCAAGGCTAGTAAGTGGTAGAATCAGGGTTTGAACCTTGGTCTGTATGACTTGACAGCCATGTTTTCTCCAATGTATCAGGTGCCAGTCACAGTTGGATGGCACAACTGCTATTGCTTTTTCTTTTGACATCTTTGGCTATTCTTTATTTTAAAAGTTTTCTTAGAAAAAGAGAATCAAATTCAATTTAAAAATCTACCCAAAATTGTTCATTAAACTTCCCTCTTATATCCTATTTTACCATTTCATTCTGTATGTCAAAATTGTTCTCTTACCCTGCAAAAGGTGCTTTGTGCTGAGCTGACCGACAAAGTGTTATGATTTAAAAACTGATTTAAAAAACCATTCTTATCCTTTCTCCACAAAGGCCCAACTTTCGATCTTCTCTCAAGAGCAATTTCCAATTAGCCCCTTTTTCAAAGCTTATAAATGTTTGGTATTCATTTCTACCCAGGCCCTCTTCCTCTTCCCCAAATAAGAGGCTGAGACCTTTAATCCTCCATTGTCATTATTGTTCTTTTGGAAGTCTTAGTGAAGGGTTTGTCTTTCTATGGTGAAGGTGAAATCAAATATAGTGTATCTCATGCTCTGGCTGTTTTTACACACTTTAAAAACAAGTGGGGTTTTGGCAATTACATTTCACTTGATCTGTGCAGATGAAACCAGATTAATTCAGTACTTCTCCTTATTATTATTATTATTATTTTTTGTTTGGCTCTCTTTACCCAGAAACAGAGTTAACATATTTTAAATTAATTGGATAATTGCAGAATCACCATTTTATGAGTTTTCCATACAAATTGCAGTTTATAATAAAGACAAAGATGAACAAATTAGTTATCTAGGACTTTTGAAACTCTTACTTTACTGGTCAACTTTTCCTTAAAGGCAAGCCAAAATGTAAAATCAACAAGATTAAGGCTTCTTGGGTTGCATATGGTGGAAACTTTGGAGCCTCATCTTCTCATCCCTCTTACTCTAGGCATATTCTTCTGAGTTAGAATGGTATATTGTATCATGGTACACTGGAAAAATCAAGGACCATCAAGTGAGACAGACCAAGGTTCTAACTCTGACTCCTAAAATATTCTCATTGCTCTGATTGATGACTGTTGGCTTAGGCCAGAACATTACATACACTTTTATCTCAAGACTAATTATTTATTTTAATTAAAATATATGACTTTTGAAAAGTAATATATATGAATAACTAATAAAAGTGCGTATCTGTGAATATTCCTTAGCTAGCATTTTTTTAGAGACCGAGATTCAGCCAATTCTATTTCCTAAAATCAAGTTATAGGGCATTGAGTTAATAGATATTTTAGAAGTGAAGGATAGAAAGATATATGAATTTTGAATCTGCTTGTTCTTCCTTGCTGAGGCCTCTATTTAGACTAGGTCTCTAGCCGTGGCATACACAATCTAGGAAATGGGTGTCAAGTGACTAAATATGTGGTATTCAAGATCATCTGCATATTACAGTTACCTGCAGAGCTACTGTAGCCCAGACTTACTGAAGGGGAAAGGAATATGGACCATGTGGCTGTCATTTTAGAAAAATCCAGGATTACTTCTAATGTCAGGACTGAGAACTGTTGAATAAAAAGCCATCGAAAATTAGTATTTTTATTCTGTATCTTTGTAATGGATACGGGTCCTCAACAAATTGTAAATCTTGATTTTTTTTTATAGATAGGTTCTAAATCAGAATAGATGGTGATAAGACCATGTGGTTCAGTTTTCCTGTTCTGAACACATATGTCATAGGATTTAGCAATCTCTTTAAATTTAATAACACTAAAAACAATATCTCTCATTTATTGAGCAATTACTATGTATAGGTAAAATCATCAATGCTAAGATTTATTAAGCACTTGCTATGATGTTCATGTATATAATTTCTTCTAATTCTCACAACATTCTATGCTGTAAGCATATAATCCATCCCCTTTTTTCTTTTAAATTATTTAATTGAAATATAGCTAACATACACTATTATGTTAGTTTCAGGTGTATACCATAGTTATTCAACATTTATTTACCTAAAAAAAAAGTGATCACCATATGATCATGGTCACCATATGGTAACCATCTGACACCATACAACATTATTACAATATTATTGACCATATTCCCTATGCTGTACATTACATCCCCATGACTTATTTATTTTATAAATGGAAATTTGAGCCTCTATTCCTCTTACCTTCCCCTCCTCTTAAAAAATTTTTAAATTATGGTTGACATTCAATATTATTTTATATTAGTTTCAGGTGTACAGCAGACTGGTTAGACATTTACATAATTAACAAAGTGATTGCACCTGATTAGTCTAGTACCTACCTGGCGCTATACATAATTATTACAATATATAATCTCCATTTTTTACAAAAGAGAAAACTGAGTCTTAGAAAGGCCTAGGCTACTTTTCTAAGGCTACACAGGTAACAAGTGTAGAGTTCTAGCTCCATATCTTTATATACATGTCTCTAATCTTTAGAACAACCCTACAAGATTAAGTGTTTAATATGTACCATCGTTTTACAAGTGAATATAAGTAGCTAAGTCTTTAGTTAAGTAACCAATGTTAGATGCTGGAAAGCAATCTAAAGTCAAGCCCAAATAATGTTTATTTATTATGCATAACATAATTTTTTTAAATCACTTTTGAGGGCTTGAATAGAATTCTTGAATAGAATTCTCAAATAGAATTCTTCCCAAACCAATGTTACTTTGAAAAGAAAAAGCTAGTAAACACTGAGTATAAAAGATTTTATATACCAAAGTAATTGAAATGCTTGTATATAAACTTTGAGGCTTATATAGAAGATGAGCATGGGAGTCGGCCTATATCTTCTGCTTTAAATTTCACATTTAACTTTATTTTAAATGTGTACATATGTTAAGCTATATAATTCTCTGGATTATTTACATTCTAGTCACAGTAACTATTGAAGGATACTGTAATTACAATGTACAGTTTCCAAGCTGAATGAAATTGCTTGTTCTGTAATAGGTCTGTCGGGGACAGATCTCTGAAAATGCCCAAAAGAAATACTTGTAAATCATGGTAGAGGCAAATGACGTGTAACCCCCTGAGTTCATACATAAAGTGAGAGGTGGTCTTTGATTTGGAGAGAACATTTTCTTCTGCTATTTGTCAAACTCAGAGAAAAGATTACAATCAGAAGTACATTTTCTTTTTTGACATTCTTTTATATTTCTCATCATAGTGTTAGAAATTGCCTACTTTCCATCACCTTCATGAGCTACATGAAGAGCAACTCTGGGCAACAGGATGAAACATAGCTATCTGCTATTATCTAATGTCTGTGAGATTTTGTTGTACATCTGAGCAGAGAGAAGCATCTTGCATTTCTACCGTACCATCCTCCTCCTCTCAGCAGCATACCGACATCCACCTACCATTTCTTAGTTCAACTTCATGAGTAGATTCAATGAATGGTGGGCTGGTGGTTGAGGTGTGTATGACAGTGTTAAGTATTACAAGTAAAATATCGGCACAGGGTATGCAATTATAAGAAAAAGCTAGCAATGGCAAAGATGTTCACATGCCCTCTCTGATATTATTTTTCCTCCCAGTATAAAATGAATTATTGTGTACAATCAGTGTTTGTCATCTGGCCCTTTTCCATGTGATCATCACTTTCTATTTTAT
>NW_006438113.1:17994433-18029183 GCF_000325575.1 Pteropus alecto | reverse complement strand
ATTTTATGCTGGAATTAGGAGATCTTCACTTTTCTAAATTTATTTTCATTTTCACATAAATCTATAATTATATTTCTCTTTGTCCGCTCACTGTCTCATTCTAATCATCTCTATAGGAGAGAAGGAAGAAAGTTAACAGCTTAAATTCCTTAATCAGTTGTTCTGGTTCTTTATTGTTTCACAACAAACTACACTCATGATGCTTATGTCGCATTATTTTGTAAGTCAGTAATTTTGGTGAGGCTCAGATGGGTGAGTTTATTCTGCTCTCTGGAGCAGCTGATTTGATGTGGAAGGTCCAGAGATGGCATCACTTACCTACTTGACACCTTGGTGGGATGGCTGGAAGGCAGTGCCTCAGACCCTCTTCATGCAACCTCAGGGTCTCTCCATGTGGTCTTTCCAATAGGGTAGCTGGCCTTCTTACATGATGGCTTAGGGCTCCAAGAGACCTAGGCAGAAACTGCCAGTTCTCGTAAAGTCTGGCTTAGAATCTTGCGTAGCATCTCTTCATTGGTCGAAGCCATCAGAGATCAGCCCAGATTCAGGTGGAGAGGAAATAGTTTCTACCTTCTCTATGGGAGGACTGTGAAAGGGTTAGTAGCTCACATTATTCATTAAAAAATTTAAAAAAAACCATATCACTTGTCTTCTTAAAACTTCTAGGAACATGGTGGGGTGGGAAAGGTTTCAGAAAAGATGGGTGCATCAGGATTTCTTCCTCTAGAAATCATATTTTGAAAGGATACTAGATAGTATTTTGTTCTCCTTCCTAATTTTACAGATGAGGGAATTGGGTGATGAAATTTGAGTTGTTTAGCAAATGGAATAAATTATGTGGGGCTTGAACTCAGGGCTTCTGATTACCAGTCCAGTATTCTTGTACAGACTCTCACTTCAAAATTTTTCTGTTATTTCATCACCAGAGTTAACCTGCCCATTTATACTTGTTCTCAATTAAAGGAGGAATTAATTTCGATTTACTTTATGGAATACATTCTTGGCTGTAACAGACTGGGAAACAGGATGAGTATTCTGCCTATGTGGATTAACTCAGGAACCATAATCTTAGATGGAATACATATTAAGAAATAGGAAAAGGGGTAGCTCCATAGTGTAGTGGTAGTGGTTAGCATGTCCGCTTTGCTAACCACTGGGTTCACACCTCAGGTGCGCCAGGCCCCGGGGTGCGCCTGGCCCCGGATGCGCTCTGCGAGCATGTGGGAAGAGACGCCCCTACTTCAGAGATCCAGTTCTTAAGGGGAAGCAGCAACATCCATGGGTCAGCGGTAGAAGTGGGCAGAGGGGAATTAAAGAAGGGGAAAACAAAAAAAAGAAATAGGAAAGGAATTCTTGACCTTTAAACCCCAAGTCCAATTCTTAGCTCTGAAGAGGTTCTCAAAATCTTTATTTTAAACTGGTAATAAAATGCACCTAATATAAAATTTATCATCTTTATCATTTTTAAACTTGCAGTTTAATAGTGTTAAGTACATTTATTTTGTTGTGCAACCAATCTTCAGAACTCTTTTTATCTTGCAAAACTAAAACTCTATAGTCATTAAATAACTCCCCCATCCGCCACATCCCCAACTCCTGGCAACCACTGCACTACTTTCTGTCTCTATGAATTTGACTAGATAGCTAATATTAGTGGAATCATATAATATTTGCCTTGTGACTAGCTTATTTCCTTTAGCATAATGTCTTCAAGGTTTATCCATGTTGTAGTATGTGTCAGAATTTCTTTCCTTTTTAAGGCTCGATAGTATTTCATTATATTTATATACCACATTTTGTTTATGCATTCATCAGCTGATGGACACTTAGATTGTTTTCATTTTTTAGCTATTGTAAATAATGGATATACAAATATCTTCTTAAGATACTGCTTTAATTTTTTTTGGATATATGCCCAAAAGTTTGTTGGATCATATGGTAGTTTTATTTTTAATTTTTTTGAGGAATTACCATATTGTTTTCCATAGCAGCTGCATTATTTTACATTCTCACCAACGGTTCTAATTTCTCTATATTTTATCATCACTTGTTAATTTCTTTCCTCCCTCCCTTCCACTCTCCCTTCCTTTCTTCCACTCTCCCTTCCTTCCTTCCTTCCTTCCTTCCTTCCTCCTTCCTTCCTTCCTTCCATCCTTCCTTCCTTTCCTCTTTCTCTTTCTTCTTCTCTCCCTCCCCACCTCTTACTTTCCAAAGTAGCCTCCCTGGTGGGTGTGGGTGGTACCTCATTGTGATTTTGATTTACATTTCCCTAATGATTAGTAATGTTGAGCATCTTTTCATGGTTGGGTTTTTTTTTTCTTTTTTGCCATTTGTATACCTTTTTTTGAGAAATGTCTACTTAAGTTCTTTGCCCATTTAAAAATTTTTGTTATGTTGTTGAGCTGTAATTCTTTATAAAGTCTTTACATATCAGATATATGACTTGCAAATATTTCCTCCCATTCTGTGAGTTGCATTTTTTTTCACTCTGTTGATTCTGTTCTTTGATACACAGAAGTTTTTAACTTTGACATAACCCAATTCATCTATTTTTATTTTTGTTACTTATACTTTTGGACTTTTGGTGTCATATCCAAGAAATCACTGCCAAATCCAATGCCATGAAGATTCCCTCTGTGTTTTTTTCTTTGAGTGTTTATATTTTTAGCTCTTACATTTAGGTTTTTGCTCCATTTAATTTTTTTTATATGATATAAAGTAAGAGTTCAACTTTATTCTTTTGCATGTGTATGTTTAGTTTTCCCAGCACCATTTGTTGAAAAGATTGTCTTTTTCTGATTGAATGGTCTTGGCACCCTTGTTAAAGATCACCTGGCCATATATGTGAGGGTTATTTCTGGGATATCTTCTCTATTCTATTGTATTGGTTTATATGTCTGCCTTTGTGGCAGTATCACACTGTTTTGATTATTGTAGATTTGTAATAAGGTTTGGAATCAGGAAGTGCGGTGCCTCCAATTTTCTTCCTCTTTTTCAATATTGTTTTGCTCATTTGGGATCCCTTGAGATTTTGCATGAATCTTAGGATGGGTTTTTAAATTTCTGCCAAAACACTGTTGGAATTTTGTAGAGATTACATTAAATCTATACATTGCTATGGGTATTATTAAATGTATAAGTCTACCAATTCATGAGCATGGGATGTGTTTCCATTTATATGTACCAAATTCTTAACACAAACTACAAACAAAGAGAAAAAAATTAGGGCAACTATATCTGGGAAAGAAATACAATGGTTTTGATTTTTTGCCATAGTGAAAAGGAATATTTGCAGTAGTAAAATTAAATGTCTTCTAACTTTATTGACTGATTAAAACAAAAACATTGCATATTAAATTTATTTATAAAATATTTTCCATTAGAAAACAACTTTTGAAATGTGTAAGCATTTACTTCTGGCAAATAAAATTTATCTGTTTTCTTGTTATTTTCCATAGTTCTAAACTATTCATAAACAGACGTTCTGAGACTTATCTTGATATAGTTATAAACGGTGTTTACTAGACGACTCCAAATCCTTTGAGAACAAGAACAATATCCCTGTTATCTTAGCACTTTCCCCCCATACTCATTTATTGATTACCGAATCGAAGAGGACAAATAAAATTAAGTGCCAACTACTTAATCATATCAGCAGTTTGTCTTAGCAAATATTATTTAATTATCTTACTGGATCTTTCAAATCTATACCCCATTCCAATGGAAAGACTTGTCTCAAGTTCTGTTTCAAGGGAAAAGTTTTAAGTGAGCACTTCGGCATTTCTCCTTATTTTGGGGATAACTAACAGGTTATTATCATTCACCATTCCTGGGCTGCAGTCTGAAGGCAAAGCAGTATTTGCATTGGTAGTGTTCTCATTTTTACTTAAGAATAATTGCTTCATACTGCTCTTTGGCCATGAAGGAGTTGTTCTTTTTTTTTTTTTTTTAAGTGCCAAAATAGTTTACTTTACTTTTAAATAATTAAAGCACAATTATAAGGAAGAAAATGGGAGATGTACAAATTCTTTTCAGTTATTATGGATACAAATGATACCAGTGCTAAAAGACCAGGCAAACAGGAGGTTTCAGATGAAGAAAGATGGAGCTTTCTAAAAAACACCCTTGTACTTTGTCATTAATAGAAAACAGAACAAAATAAAACAATAAAACAAAGTCTACTTCTTCCATATTGGTTATAGCCTAGAAATTTTTGAAGACTAATTTTTTAAACCAAAATTGTATTTCTCTTTTCTTATTGCATGATGTAGTAAAATCAGGAGAATACACATAAAATTTTTGAATCTCTCATGGAAAGATCAGCCTTCTCTTCCTATACAACCTTGGGGAAGCACAACTTCCTTAAGATTTTCAAGACAAAGGGATTTTGACAGTTTTACCAGATAATTAATATAATACATAAATGATACCAGTGAAATGCTACTCTCCTTTCCATTTCCCAGAGATGCCCTATATACGAAGTGTGATTTCTCAGATACCTACTGTTCAACTGGACGAGGTCTTGCCATCTTCAAAGGGTTCAAGTAAATGTCTTTTAGAAAAGGTATTAAAAACAATGTTATAGGATATTATGTACCTACCTTTGTACGCAAGTCCCTAAATCATATCACAGTATTACCAACTTCAACAGATACACAAATGGCTCTAAATAAGCTTTTATGCTAAGTAAATGTGAAATAGTTTTCATTTTAAATTTCACCCAGTATATTATTGCAAAATATGAACTACAGTATAGTATTTTTTCTGATTTCTCTAATTTGCTCAGTTTTGCTCTGGAGCCAATCATATACTTCTAAGGAATGGTAGAATTTGGAATTCTAGTCTTTCTGTAAACAATTAATGGGAAAGGATGTAGGGTGAAGAGAAGCCAAAGGAAGAATACAGACATGGCTAATGAACTGATGGGCTTGTGGAACAAATTGAAGAACAGCGCTCACCACCTATAGAAAGACATTCTGCTTCTCAATCTGAAGGTCTATATTACCTTGAAAATGAATACTCTGAGCTCTTCCTTTGGTGTCTACAATTTATGGTGCATACATTCACTTGCAGTAGAGAACATGGGTCAAGTTTGTGAAGAGTCTAATACAGAGAGGCAAATTTGTTATATTACAAGTTCTAGCCCCAGTGACATAATAGTGACATTCCGAAATACTGTGTTGAGAAGAATTTCAAAGAAAGGTCCAGACTTACCATAAATGAATACTGTGACCGACTAACAATATCTGCATGAGTGATAGAGGGTGGAAAGGTGTTATGCATGAAGGTATTTGTTATCCTTAGTTTGGGGTGCTATGTTAGTTTTAGTACAAAGGAAGAAAATATTCTGAAAGAGCAAAGTTCATTGAGAATATACACTTGATTTTGTTCTTTCCTGTAGAATTTAAATATATCTCCCTTTAGTATGTTACAACACTTCCTAAGAATTTAGGAGATTGAAATAAAATTTACTTATTTAATTTTGATTGTTGAGGAAAAAATTTTTAAAAATGCATGTATTTATCCCTAAAACCACTGGTTTCTTTTTGTTTCACAGAGATAGTCAAAAGCAGCCTGTGTGTGGGGGAACATTTGGTACGGCCACACTATTTTATACACATTCGCAAGTCTGTTCACACATGAAAAAGTACATACAATGAATGATTTTACTTAGTTCCATTTTTCTAAAGGATGAATCTTTATTTCCAGGTAATTAAATCTAATGACTTTTAATTGTAATCCTCCTAAATATCAAAGAATTGCTTGCACCTTGAAGGTTCTTGAACTTTTTTGAAATTGCCCTTTTAAAAAGGATCATGGGGCAGCTGCTGGAAGGTTTTCTTCTAGATTTACAACTCAGGCATAGATTTAAAGAGAGTGTAATTACCAGATACAATCCCTAAACAGAATTGAATTGCTTCCTGAGTGCCGAGCTTGTTGCAGGTTGACCTTCAAGGGAACAGACAACACTGCAGCTTTGTGTCCTTGTTAGCTTTCAGCAGGTTTTTTTCCATTCGCCCCCGCTTTTTCTAGGCACGAATGGGACAGAGAAAGCTGGTGTTGCTTGTCCTTTGATAACTGTCATCCACCTGGTCAGAGGACCAGAAATCCTAGTTATCATTGCTTTTCCTTAAAAGCAAAACAAAACTTAAAAGAGCAATTCTGAAAGATCGTCAGTAAATCACTTGTTCTGAAAATTGAGCCAGTCCAACAACTTCTAAATTCATCACCTATTTTTGCTTCTTGGAAGAAAGCAAAAATCATTTATTGTCCTTGAGGTCACAGTGAAAGATTAACCATAGAAAACCCTAAATCAGGAAATAAGATCTCCTCTCTGGGTTAGTTCAAATTCCAGAAATTGTCAAGTCTAATTCCTCTGCTTTACTCTGCAAAATAAGATTTCTCCACTAACAGGTTTTATTTGTTTGTTTTATTTCTTCACCAATCATTACATGTAGTGTTAGTTCGCTATACTCTTTTTTTTTTTTTTTTTAATCTCTGGAAGTAAAACATTTTGGTATGTTCAACATCCTAATTAGTCCCTGGATAATTAGCTGGTGGGGTGGGCAGAAAAATTTTACAGAAATCTGTTGGCCAGTGGAATTTTCAGCCAGAACTTTTAGCTCCTCCCCAACCCCCATGTAAATATGCTTACATGCATGCTTGCATGTATATCACACGCACAATCCTCTTGATTCCTTCATATCATACAAAGGAGCCAAATAAAATACAATGCCTACTAATATCCAGGCTTCTAATTGCTTTTCTGAGGCAGAAAATGAGGGCAGATAAGGCATTTGGAGTAATCAGAATAGAGAATACTCATTCACCTTTCCTTTCTGAATTGTAATCATTTCTGCATACCTCACTCCTTCCACTACCACTGCACCCTTATATCATTTCACACATATTTAATAAAAGTAATTGACCTTGTTATTTGCGAATAATCATTTTCACCCTCTTATACAAACACAGAGCCACACATACTCTTAGAGTTTTTTTTTTTTTTTTTAACTTGCAGTGTACATAACAAAATGTGAGGCATCTGACAGGCAGCCTACCAACTGTGGGATCATTTTTAAACAGATGGTGCAGTAGCGAATTAGTTCAAATGTGGACATCACAATATAATCCTTGAAAATGTTCATAGGTGTGGATTATGACAATCTCGATGATCCGGACCCATTGGTCAGTCGGTTCTGGTCAGAGCGAAATGATTTGCCTTGTGACAATTTAAAAAAAAATAGCAACTTTCTATTTTGGAATTAAAGGTAGCTCTTGCAATTAGGAAGGAGTTTTTCATGCAGACCCTGTACACTTCATCCTTTCTGGCATTTGCATTGCTTTCTCTTGGCAAGCAGCTACTCCTTACCAACCTCTGTAACAGATTCCTGTAGGCTCTTCACTGCCTGGCCTCTGTCCACCTTTCCCAATGCCACCTCTCTGCACTCGGTCCTAAGCAGGTCATGCTTCACCAGGACTGATCCACTCTCCAGATGAGCTGTGCTTGCTCTTGCATTTGTTTGGGCCTTCACAGATGCAGTTTGCATTCTAGGACATCTTTGCTGCCCTGCTCAATTGGAAAATTCCTGTTTATCCATCTAAATGCACCTTATGTTACCTCTTCTGTGAAGATTTCCCAGATACTCTTAATTAACTTACACCAGCGAGGCAGAGTAAGGAACTTGTCTTCTCATAATCCCTATCCTGCAGTATTGAAATTGTACTTATTTTCCTTCCAGACACTATGAACTCTGAGAGGGAAGTGGCTGCTTCTTATCATCAATCATTTCCAGCACCTAGAACAGCATAGGGCATATATTATGTTGTCAGGAAACATTTGTTGAAAAAAATTAGATTATTTTATAGCTGTGCTGAGATTGTAAGTTTCTTGTGGGTCAGGACCGTGTTTCATTCAGTTTCCTCTACATAAAACAGCTGAGTGACTTTTACATAAGTACCTAATTAATGTTGCTGCATTTAGTTGTGAAGGGGTGAGAAAAACATAAAACCAGGAGTCAAGAGAATAGGGTTCTAGTCCCTTCTCTGCCAACAATTCCATAGGCAAGTCAGGATAAGTAATATAACTTTTTTGAATATCAGTATTCTTTTATGAAAAATGTGGAAGGACCACATGTTTTTTATTTACCTTATAGGCCTCTGGTGAGGGTCAAACGCATGTTCTAGGTTGAGAAGTGCTTTGTGAAGAAAATGGCAGTATATTATAGTGAGAATGAGTTCGTGCTCTGAAGTCAAGCTGCCTCCACTACTTTTTGGCTGTGTGACCTCGGGCACATTAGTTAACGTGACTGAGCTCCAGTGCCCTCATCTGTAAAATGGGGATAATGATAGTATCTACCCCGTGAGGTTGCTGTGGAGTTTAAATAATTTGTATAAAGCATTTAGTACAGTAACTATAAATAGTAAGTCTTAACAAATGCTAGTTTTTAAAAATATGGTTTAATAATTTATATAAAAACTGTTATTAATTCTCAGTGATGAATTATTGTTCTACCCTTTAAGACCAGGAGAAAGACAGTCTCTGAGATCTGAAAAATAGTATGCCATACTCTTTCTTCCTCTTTCATGGATTCTCCTTTAGCCAGCTTTAGACTCTGTTGTCACAAGCAAGATAGTCCATAGCAGATGACTATCCCTTTTTACAGAGGGCAAGCTATTTGGATAGCACAGGCTCTAGCTCTGCCCAGTTTTCTCCGTGAATCCTCAGAAATATCCCTCTTTGAGGATAAGAGCCTTGTGACATAAAGAAAAAACTATATCTAGGAAATTCCTGGGACTGATCTATTCCCTTTTGACCTGTTGTTGCTTGCCACCTCAGGTCCCAGACAACTGCCATAGGTAGCTCTGACTTGTTAAATTTCTAGGACTCTTTCCACTTTCTCCAAGCTTGGAAACAGCTTTAAAGAGAAAAGTTAATCCAAAGCAAAATTAACATTTGTTAATCGCAAGACTTGAAGACACCATAAGGCGATTGAAACAAAAAAAAAAGTGAAATTCACTACCCCAAAGGTCTATTTGTTCTGGCCCATCACAAGAGTCTTCTGTGAGCTATCTGGCTCCTAAATCCTGGCTTAGGAGAATTGTCCCACTCTCTCCCTCAGGAGACCCTTTGATCATGTCCCCACTGCTCCTTGGAGTTTAGATTCTTCTTTCCCTGGGGTGCACTGGAACAAAAACTTGCACATTATCTGGAAGCTCCCTCATCTTCACCTGTAGGTTAGGGTGTCCTCAGTGTTGGGCAATATATTCTCCAAAACTCAAATCACTCAGTCTTAAAGTCTTCAATGTGTGGGACATTAGTCTATTTATATTTTGAGAAAAAAAAAGAAGACTTAGCAAATCACAGTTCTACCAAAGATACCCCTATTTTCTATCTCTGGGCAAAAAACACATCTGCATGTCTCACATGTCTCACTGAAAATTGTCAGTTCTAAAATAAAGGGAGGGACTTAACCTAAGATCACATTCTATCTTACTTCTAAGTAGATACTGCCTGTGACCACTGTACCCTCCCTGCCACTCAATAATCTTTTATTTTGAAATAAAAATTCAGAATCCATCTCCAGAAAACAGAAAAAGTTACTGGAAGCTTTAAATGAGCAGTTTGTCACTCTTTCATTCCTCTAGTAGAACAAAATTTTACCATCAAGAACCAGGGATAGTGTTAAGCAACTTAACCTGTCATCTTATTCTGAGTAGAAAGATAAACTTGGTATCAATTATTTCCTCATTTATTCTTATTCAGAAATGATTTTAGATGGTCCTTAGATGAAAAAAAGAAAATGCCTGAGGAATGTTTTTAAACACTCTTGCCATTTGAGTATACCCCACATGACAGAAAGTGCTTACATACATCCTTTTTTTCCCTGATATTCTTGGGAATTTTTTAAATAAGACACATTGGGAATGCTGAAAATAATGAGATCTGCCAGTAAAAACTGTTATTCCCAAAGGAAGTCTGCATATCAGGGGATAATCCTGATGCTAACTTTATCATTAGGAGAAGATGAAAAAATATTAGTGTAAGATGTTATTTGCCTGTAAAAGAAAATGAACTCTGACCCAGGAGTGGAGGGTGATGGGAGGGGTTTGGATTCAAATTCCAACTCTGCCATTTACTAGCTGTGTGAACTCGAGGAGCTTTTTAACTTCTTGTCTAAATTACCTCCTCTGTAAAGTGAGGCTAATGGAAGTAACTGCATCATAGGGTTGTGATGAGATTTAAGATAGATGGTGTTCATAAAGATGATATATATGCTGATATGATGCCAGCATGAACCTCAATGCTCAAAATGCCTTCACAATTAATTATTGACATCATTATTGCTGCTGCTGCTGTTGTATTAGAGTAAGGAAAATATCTGGCCCAAAGGAAAAGAAACTTATTGTTGTGACTAGTAAGACACTCTCCCTTTCTGTGATCCTTTCAAGTCCAGTTCCATTTAAATATCTCATGGGTGGAATGTCCTGGAATGGGGTAAAAAGTTCCTGCTTTGGAGGAACTTGCCTTCTTCCCAGAATGCTTAGAAAACAAAACAAAATAAAGCAAAGCAAAACAAAACAAACAAAAGAAACAAACAGAAACAAACAACAAGGCTCTTCTAAATCTTTTGGAATTGGTTCATACCACCTTGTGGCTATCTCTTTTAAAATTCCACTTTGTATTTTTTTATGTCCTTTGAAGTTCATACAAAACCAATATGTAGAAATCAGCTTTATGAGTATTGAATTTCTACAAAGTATTTCTGTTTGGAATTCAAGTCTCACAGAGCACCGATCCATGCTTTTTTATTACTATTAGAATAAATGGATGTGGTGCTTTATAATACTTGTTGAATAGTGGCTAAAAGACCATGAAAAAGCCAAATAATCTAGGAATGACTGTCTTAAAGTCCCCTGGGAAGGAGAGGAATGGCTTGCTAAGAGCCTTTAAAGACCAACAGGTGCTAAGAAATTTGTTTTGACCCATTAAATTTATACAGGCTTCACAGCTTTCAAGACTCTCTCGCTGTCTGCCATTACTGCTATCTGAATGCTAGAGGCTGGAAATGATTAAGTTTTCATGCATATATTAAGTGAGTAGGTGATTAAAATGAGAACAAATAAGATACTTGGTGGTTCCACTCCGGCTTTTGCATTGTTACTGTTCAATACTGTGTACGACCAGCATTTTTTTGTTGATAAGAACAAACACCAGAGAAAAAGGAATGGAGTCTACCACCCTTGTGGAAGAGTCCTGGGGACTTGGGAGAGGCCCCTACTCCAACCTACCTCAACTAGCTCTAAGTAAGTGAACAGGCACAAAGGTATGTATCTCCATCCTGAGTTTCAGAAAACCTTTCCAGCACAACAATACCATCCTGATGAGGGAGGCTGCCAGAGGAATGAAGACACAGATGCAAAGCAGTAAATAAGAGCCAGGCTTCCTGGGTAGTAAGTCATAGAAGGGCTGTGCTAGGGAGGAGGTGCCATGAGCAGGATAGACATTAAGTCTAATAAAGTTATAAATGTTTGAGTTTTTTAAGGGACTGTATAACTGGACTGTGGGCTCCCATTATGGTAGTGAATTGTGTGCTGCATAAACCTTTGTCTACACTGCTGTATAACATTGCAAGATACAGCTGTTGAGGCCCTGGGAGCAGATGGCGGATGGTGGTCAAACACTTTCTAAGAAGAAACATCAGGTTTAGAATAATCAAAAAAAAAAAAGTTTTCATCAACAGTTGAGATCCTTTATATTCACTATTCCTCCAAATATAAACTCACAAAATTAAAAGGAACTAGAGAAACTAGGTAAAAGTATTTCTTTTAAAGGACTGGGGCCTAATTTCCTTTAGGTGGGCACACTGGCCCATAAACAGTGATAGGATATTAAATCTTGCAAAATGTAAATTTTAATAATTTTTGTTTTCAGCAATACTTTTTTGTTGTTGTTGTTTGTTTGTTTGTTTTGGTGCCCATACTCTACCTGAGGAGCCTTGGTGAATTTCTCGATTTGGAAAATGGATTATACCATCTGTCTTAGTCCTTTAGGGCTCTTATAACAAAATACCACAGACTGGGTAGCTTATAAACAACAGTAGTGTATCTCTCACAGTTCTAGTGGCTGGGAAGTCTAAGAATGAGGCATCAGCATCATTGAGTTCTGGTCAGGCACCTCTTCCTGTTTCATAGCCTGCGCCTTCTCCTTGTGTCCTCATGTGGTAGAAAGGGCTAGGGATTTCTGGAAACTTTTTTTTTTATGAGAACACTAAGCCCATTCATGTAGGCTCTGACCTGATGACCTCCCAAAGGCCCTCCCAAAGGGCCTAATTAGCTCCCAAAGGCCCTCCCTTCTAATGCCATTACCTTTGGGGTTTAGGATTTCGACATATGAATTGAAGAGAGGGAGAGGTTCACATTCAGACCATAGCACCATCTTTTCACCTTGGAGAGAATTCTGCTTTTCATGAAAGCTCATCTAAGGTAAAATAAAGTTTGAAAATAGGGAAGATGAGAATTAACCAAATAGGGTGTTAATTTTAGAGAAGAAATAAGTTCAAATGCCAGAGTGAAGAATAGAAATGAATATAAATATATTTTCAAATTGGCTGTAGACTATATTCAATTTTGTATTAAGCTCAGACATCATAGTTTGGTCACAAATTGGTCAATGCTACCTCATTCTCAACCTTTCACTCCGGATAGAATTGCTTATACAGCCAATTCTGGGAACAGGGGCTGGCTGGCATAAGCTATTGAGTGTGTCCCATCTTCTAGCCATAGTGACAGGTAAAGAGATTCAATTCAAATTGAACAGTTGCAAGAAAATGGAGCTATTCAGAGGGTTATTTGGAGGTCTGGCGTAAGTCCAAATGCATATTCAGACATCGATAGTGGACTTGAAAGTTCAAAACATTTAAGTTCCCAGGCTATTTAGAACAATAATAGAGACTTCCCTCATGCCTCAACCTTCATAATGTTAATAATTTTAGCAGCTTGGTTAAAATGACTCCATTTTATATAATCCTTGTTTTTACTCTTTCCTTTGCTGTATAGTGTTCAGTGTGACTTCTATAAGCAAGCATCGAAAATTCTAATGAAAAAATAAAAGACAAGAACATTTACTCAAAAATGGATACTGATAACTCCAGTGCTGGTGAGAGTGTGGACAGAAGGTACATTATTGGTAAAAATATGAATTGCTGTAATCTTTAAAAAATTTTTTTAATGCATATATTCTTTGACCCAGAAATCCAACTTTTAGGAATTTTACAACTAACTGTAATAGTAGGTAAGGATAAGAATGTTTGCTGCAGGAAATATCTGAGAAGATTTGAGCATTTAGCTTAAGAAGAATATTTGAATAAATTATGGATTAGCAATATTAGGAACTAATATATTGACATTAAAAAGAACGGTTTATACCTATACATATTGACCTTGAAAGGTATGTATGATGCATTAAGTTAAAAAAAAAAAAGCAAGTTGTAAATTGATATGTAGTACAATCATTTTATTGACAAAAATGAAAAAAATTCTATATAACTGTGTTTTCTTGTCTATGTATATTTATGGGCATTGGAAAGATGTGGAAGGATTATGTTGGTTACTTTATGGGCATGGGATTGAAGATGAGAGAAAGATTAATCAAAACTTTCTGTCTCTCTATATCATTTGATCTATTGCAGTGAATACGCATTACTTTTGAAATAGAAAGTGAAAACAAACAGGTAGGCAGCTGAAGTTGTATAAAAGGTCCCGGTCATATTTTTTTTGTACATTTTTAGTCTTCCTAGAACTCATGTGACTTTGAGTCCTTACAAGTATTACAAAATGAAACAGGTGAAAACTGCATAGTGATCAAAAAATGGAATTAATGCGTATTACTCTATCTGTTTTTAGACATTTGGTTGGTTAACCCTACATAGGTGAGATATTCGGGTAGTTGCGAAATACAACATGATGTCCGCCATCCTGTAAAATCATGTAGTGTAAAAAAGAGAAACCTGATCTGCTCTCTAGCAGTTTAAACTTTCAGCTGGGCAGAATGATGTGACTGTATGAGTGAGGATAATTAACTGATGAATAAATGTGAGAGGTTGAATTGTGTCTCTTCCAAAAGAATATGTGTTGAAGTCCTAACTTGCAGTATCTGCGAGTGTTATTGTATTTGGAAATAAGGTCTTTGCAGAAGTAATCAAGTTAAGGTGAGGTCATTACCTGATGAGACTGGTATCTTTATAAGAAAAGGGAAATTTTTTACACAGTGAAAAACGCACAGGGAGAACTCCATATGATGGAGGCAGAAATTGGACTGATACAGCTACAAGCCAAGGAATGCCAAGGACTACAGGTGTAAGGGTTCAGAAACAGGCCTCCCCAAAATATGCCATTTTGGCATATAAATTATTTTGAGCTGAAGGCAATCAAGACCCTTCAGGCACATGAGAAACTTTTACCTCTTCCTTAAAGAATTTAAATTAAGGGCCTTGCCCATTATTAAGAGTTATAACCAGAAATAACTTTTTACGGCCTATCTGCAGGGCAGGGGAAATTTCTAATTGCTAAATATCTGCTCTTCTTATTGTCCTGCCATGACTTTCTTCCCCTCGAAGCCCTAAGATGAACCTTAGCTCGGAATGTCATATTCACCTCATTTCCCCTTTCTGTCTTTGAACCTTTCATGTATGTGGGGTCTCTGACTCTCTCTCTCTCATGTATATGGGGTTCCCATACATGTGTATATAATTAATTTGGTCATTTTCTCTTGTTAATCTTTTTTACATCTATTTCATTATTAGACCAGCCAAAAGAACCCAGGAGGGTAGAGGAAAGTTTATTCCTCCCTTGCACAGGTGACATCAGAACTTGAGAAAGGCATGACCCAGATTCTCCACTAGAGCCTTTGAGAGAGAATGGCCCAGCCAGCACCTTGATTTTGGACTTCTAGCCTCCAGAACTGTGAGACAATAAATTTCTCTTGTTTAAAGCCACCCAAATTGTGATACTTAGTTATGGCAGTCCTAGGAAACAAAACCCAAATACATCACCAGAGAGAAAAGGGAAAGAATAATTAGCATGGCCAACAAGAACACATGAATTGCCCAAACTACATAACCAGTTATTCAAATATTATAATTAATAACATTTTGAGAATACTGCTCAAGAGGGAGGGAGGGGAAAGAGAGAGAGAGAGAGGAAGAGAAAGGGAGACGTGTGCTACTTTTGAAAAATTGCATTGACATTTAATTAGTATTATATTGGATAACAGTTTGAACAGAATATTCAAAACTTCAATAATTGGATGAAGATTTGCAAAATATTTCAACCAGATCCAGACTGACTGACAGTTTGCAATTTTCTGATGTTTGATAATCAGCTTGCTTGCATCCAAATATTTTGATGTTGTTTTCCTGAACCAAAAATCTGGTCATAATTTTCACAGTAGGAAGGAAGTTTTCTAAATATTTAGGGAGGCAACAAAGTGGTGAGGCTCAGAGCAGTAGGGAGAAAAATCATGAGCATGGCGGTTGACAAATGGGTGGGGTATGGGCCATCAGTGTAGTTTTAGACATAGTTTTAGAACGATGTAGAATTTTCCTAAAAGTGACCATTGTTATTTATTAAACATATTATCTTTGTATTTTAGTTACCAAAGCAAAAATGTATACATTCCATAATATTGTAATCTTCATCTACTAATGTTATTGCTATTTTTTTTTTTTTTGTCTGTTTGCTTGCTTTGAAGCTAGGGCAATAAATACTTACTCTTGACAGTACTTCTGAAACTTAAGTGCACTGACAAGTAATTAGTAATAAAAGGATCATAATTATATAAATATGGGGTTGGGAGTAGGGGTGGTTTTTTTTATCAAGATAGTAATCAGTTATTGTTAAAGTGCTTTATAAAAGGCACACTGAAAGGTTGAAGGCTAGTATGCTGTGTGCATACTTTATGAACTTCATACTCTATGAACCACTCTCAGTGCTAAATGTAGAAAAGTCAGCCCAATGAAAATAAGCAGAAGTGCCATGTGGCAGTAAGAGTAATTCTGCTGAGTGGAGAGAAATCCTACTAATTTGATGTTATCTGATGGACCAACTCAATCCCGAGGGCTCTGTCCTTATCCAATTACAGACTAGAATAGGCCACCCACAAGGAATACATTTGCAGTTTTCAATTCTGTGAGTATGGAATTCTTTGCACACACTACTGGATTTCTTTCAAGTAATATTTCTCCCCAAAGTCACAAGTCACATCAGCATAGCTTCCTATTACAAATGAACCCAAATAACTTAAAGAATATTTTAGGAGCACTGCTACCCAGAGGAATATAAATAGACAATCACAAAGCCTTTTTGTGATGTGATGGTCTCAGTATTTAAATGGTTTGGAAGTATTATTTTTTAAATTAAAACGTGGTCCTTAAACTTCTCCATCTGGAGTTCCATGAAAGAAACAGTAAACAGCTCCAGGGCTGAAGGGAAAACTGGCTGAGAAGAACTCACTAAAAGCCAGGACTGTACTTAATGAGAGCGTTTTTTGCCATTACAAGATATTCATTGACTTTAACGTTAACCCCCCTGCATAAGATGAAATGTCACTGACCTTAAGTAATTTATTCAATGTGTCAAAAGCTTAGCTTGAAAATGCCCTTCCTGCAGGTTACAATCAGGTTATAAGATTCCCTTAAAACACTGCAAAACATCCCAATAGCCTGGAGAAACATTTTTTTTGGAAATCATTTATAGGTTTTGAACTTATCTAACTACAGTAAAAAAACCAACATAAGAAAATTTAACATTGATATAATGCCATATATAATCCAAGTCTACAGTAAATTACAGTAATGGTTCTAATAAAGTCTGTTATAGCTATTGTCCCTTCTGGTCCAGGATCCAATACAGGCTCACATAGTATATTTAGTTGCTATGTCTCTTTAGTTTTTTTTTTTTTTTTAATTGGAATAATGCCTCTTCTATTCCTTGTCTTTATGATCTTTATGACCAGGTTTGCCTGATGTTTTTTGCTTCGTTTGGCAGGAATATAATTTAAGAGATGTGCTCTCAGTGCATGATAGAAGGCAAATGGTGTTTGTCCCAATATTGGTATGTTAACTTTGATCACTTGGTTAAGGGAATGCACACCAGGCTTCTTCATAATGAAGTTAACTATGTTTCTATCTGTAATTAGTCACTTAATTGCAGCAAAGTATTATTATCTAAAATTCAATAGAACATGAAACATTGCAGTGCATCGAATAAACAACATAAATTATGAAAGAAAAGTAAAAGTTTAATTTGTCCTGAAAAAGTATAATGTTACAGGTTTTATTCCATTGTTGTTATTAAACCAGAAACAAGAAGTTAAAATACAGTGGTGAGCAGCATGTCTCAGAGGCTTGTAATCAGAGTCCTGTGATGAGTGTGTGTGTGCGTGTGTGTGTGTATGTGTATGTGTGTGCGTGTGAAGGAGAAGAGAGAGTGCCAACGTGGCATGGTGGGGAGGGAGTGGTTAAGATTTACCTACTCCCTACCGTACTCCAAGTCTACTTGCAAGTTATCGTTGCTGCCAATGCCACAAGACAGTCTGGACTTCAATTACCTCGTCTGTAAAACTAGGATATTAGTTCTTCCTTCTTGGGGAGAGCACAGGAGATGAAATGAGACATTTACTAAATGCAGTGTGTGTGCCAGGCACTGGCATGTGGTGGGGCATTTAATCCTCCCGTGAGGAAGGTACTGTCATCACTCTCATTTTACCGATGAAAAAATGTGGGAAAGGTGTGAGATGAGCAATGTTAAAGCAACTTGCCCAAGTTAGCAAAAGACAGCCGGAATTTAAACCTAAGGAGTCTGACTTCAGAGTCCATGTCTTTCGTATTATGGTTTCACCTGATTGTCTGCAAAGTATTAACTCTCTTCATTAATTTTATTTTACACACTTGCTATGTGTAGAATAATAAAAAGTCATGTATCAAAGATCAAGGGACTGGGACATATTAAGAGACTTTTATAGGGTTGTTTATCACATCCCACCACCCTTTTCACCCTTCCAAAGAATAATTTTTGCTGTTTCTCAGTGCCTCATTTTCTAGAACAGTGTTTCTCAGCCTTGCACTACTGACATTTTGGGCCTGATAATTCTTTGTTGTGGGAGCTGTTCTGTGCATAATTGAATGTTCAGCAACATCCCTGGCCACTTCTCAATAGATGCCAGTAACACCCAGCCTGCAGTTGTGACAATCAATTGTAAAATGTCCCCTAGGAGGGCAAAATCATCCACAGTTGAGAGCCACAGCCCTAGGGCATTGTTGGTTGAGGTTGTTGAGTCACCTAGCACTGACAGTTCAGTGTCTCTGACCTTGGTGGCTATGTAATCCCAAGCAAATCAAAGCTACTCTGGGGCAAATTTCTTTGCAGTTAAATAAATTCTATTTTTTAAATCTAATATACATGCCTCATGTGAACTAAAATGAGAAAACAATTCAAAAGTTTTTAACTCTTCTCCTACAGCTGTTTGAGAAGCAAACTATTACTGCTTATTTGGAATAAGCAGTATTTGGACTACAGTCCTACCTGAGACTCTGCTCTAATCCTCAGTCTACCTCGGTGCCCTTCTTTGTGCTTCAGATGTCACAGCCTGCAGGGTGCTGTCCTAAATCAGAAGTTATAAATGCAAATGCTGACGGGTCCAGGCAGCAGTGCGGAATATGAAATCAGCTTGTGAAAGGCAATGATACTGAGGCCCGTATAGAACCCAAAGTCAGGGCTCTGACTAGAAGCTTTCAAATTATATTTTTAAAACTCAAAGACATATCTAGACTACATTTGGCTTGTGGTCAGTGGGTTAGGGACCTTTGGGCTAAAATGATTTCTAAGATCTCTTTCAGGTACAGAGTACTTCTTTCTGCTAGTTGAAATACTCTAGTTGTTCACCCTATGAAAGTCTTCTAAAACTATAGATATACGATCTGAAAATGACCAGAAAGTTTACAGATTTATTTATAATTCCTAGAGAGTGTTAGGTTACTCCATATGCAGATTAAGCTAGTATTTTAGGCACCAGCAAATTATGTCAATAATCCTAGCAGGGATATGGAAAATTAAAGCTAAATGTGTTTGTTTTATTGACTAACCAAGTAGCTCTTATTATAGCCCCATGTGTGATGAGAGGATTTTGTGCCATCATTTAAAAGATGTCAATGGAGATACTTTCATGTGTTCATTCATTCATTTATCCCATCAATACATGTTTATGTAGCACCTATTCTTTACTGCTTTACCTGTGCTGGCTTAATGTTTTTCTACAGATTTAGCGGTACACATTGAAAGAAAAGGATTTGTAGAATATATAACTGAACAGCTTGTTTCATTTTTGTGCATGAAGTTTCACTTTTACAATAAGCTCTGCAGTATCATCAAGAACCAAGTATAAATATTCGTATTTGGTTAAAGGGGAACAGAGGAGAGATATGTAGATCAATCATCCTCACGCAGGCCTTCACCAGAGAATGATTCCTGACTGTGCCAAAGCAGGAACCCAAGAGTTAATTTCAGAAGGCACTTAAAATCTGATATGAGAAATTTTTCTCTATAAAAAGAACAATATCCTGAGGCAGGCAATTATCTGCTGAAATGAAAACAGAAAGACAAGCCATAGGATAACAGCTAAAACCTCAAAGAACAGAAATATTTATCAGTGGTAATTTTAAAATAAAATACATAAAATTAATCTCAAGGTCTTCTAGGATTTTCTTTCAACTTATTTCTCTTTTTTGGCAAAAATTCTGCCAACCTGAGTTGTGGGCAGTTTTACTAGTGATGTAGAAAACAAGGGCCTGTCCTTTTCTCACAATTATCAGGGAAAATTGAGAAATATTCTTTATTAGAAGGCCAGATATATTTCTTCTGATGTATCCTGACTTTCTGGAATGTCTGCCATTTCTAAATGCTAAAACATAAAGAGTGAAGGGGTGAGGAAGCTATGACTAATCGTGTGTAATTGCCATAAATTGAAGATGCACACCAGGGTAGCAGCAGTAATTACTTCTGAGGAGTTTATTACCAGTAATTTTAAACCCAAGGGGACACCGATGAGGTCAGTTTTCCATGTACAAGCACAATGACTGGTAACTAGAGTTAATGACCATTTGATGGCTCCTGGATAAAGCCTGGGAGAGGGAGAACACTTTCCATTGAGAAATTCATCGAACTGCAGCTGTGGAAGTTTCCTTAGGGATCATACAATCCAATCTCCTTATAGTATAGAGAAGAAAACCAAGGCTTCTAGTAAAATTACTTAGGTATGTATAAAGCTTGATTTCCCAACTCCCTCCCAGTGTCTTTCTGCTTCTTCAGGTTGCTTCTCAAGATGGTCAAGTGCCTCTTCTCTTAAGACAGATTCACACTGGGAACTCAGAACCTAATTAGATAACGATATCTATCTGGCATTCATAACTCTAAGCCTGAAATTCAGCCCTAAGCCTTCCTAGGTCACTCATCAGACTGCTAATTTTAGTGGCTGTACCCCTAAACAAAGCATTTGTTGTGTAGACTAAATTTTAAAATATAACAGTGGTCCCCAATCTTTTTGGCCACCAGGGACTGGTGCTCCTATGAGAATGTAATGCCTGATTATCTGAGGTGGAGCTGAGGTGGTGATGCTAGCGCTGGGGAGCAGGAAATAGAAAGGTGAAGCTTCGCTGGCTCACCCGCCCGCTGCTCACCTCCTGCTGTGCAATCCGGGTTCCTAACAGGCTACGGACTGGTATGGTCTGTTTTCCGGGGTTGGGGGACACCTGCTATAACAGACAGAAGGCTGAAGTTTATGTTAAAGTTTTTCTGTCCTGAAAACATTTAAATCATAGCCTTCTGGAACTTCAGAAGACATTCATTTTACATTTTTCCATTTACTGAGTGTCTTGACATCTCCCAGACTGATTACGGGACTCAGTGGAGGCTGACGGCATTTTCTTTTTCCATCTAATCTCTTAGAATCAAAGGTACTCTCCTGGGTAATCACAGCATCACAGCCTCCTTGGACTATTGGATTTTTTTTATCTTAAAGTTTATTAATAATATCCATAAAACAACATCTAGGACTCTCAACATGTTTATAAAAAATGGAAGTTTGCAAGTCAATGTTAGATAAATTTTAGTCTGTTAATATTAAAATAAAAATGGAAGATCTCAGGAACAATTTAAAAATCATTGGTTATTTATATTAAATCATTGAGAAGTATGAAATGTTAAACATACTGAATAAACATATACTGAAATTTAAATGCTATACTGATTTATCATAATCTCCTGAATTCAAAAATAAGAATTTTTATGTTTTTATTGTGAATTCTACAGTATAGAACTATTGTGAATGATTTATGTAATGTTTTATAGATTATAATGTTGATACATATGTAGTAGAGAGATTTTGAAAATTCAAAAACATATAAAGAAGGAAGTAATAAAAAATCACCCATACTAACAACATTTTAGAGTATATCAACACTTAGAGTAAACCAAAGCAATAAAAGATATTTGAAAATTAATTTAGCACATTTTACTTAAGTTACTATCATAAGATTCCAGCCTGTATAGAAGAAATATATAAGAACTACAACTATGCTTTGTTAAGTAAACATATTTATATGTAATTCATACTGTCTTATAGAGGATTTAGGATGTTAGAGAGTTACATAAAAAGATAAGATAGCAAGTGGAGTGAGTAGATAGAAGAAAAATAAGTATGGAATCATCAAATGAAGGTGACAAAGAACATCTAAAATGTTAGCTATAGGTGGCCACATATTTAGGTCTAAGAGTTCAAGCCACTGAGTTGAAAAGAGAAATTTGGGTGGTTGCATGATTCATAAAATATGTTAGCTATAGGTGGCCACATATTTAGGTCTAACAGTTCAAGCCACTGAGTTGAAAAGAGAAACTTGGGTGGTTGCATGATTCATAAAATCCATTATATATATATATATATGCGTGTGTGTGTATTGGTTATATATATGTATATATATGTATATATACATATTGGTTATATATATATGTATATTGTATATGTATATTGGTTATATATATATGTATATATAACCAATACACACAACACACACACACACACACACACACACTCATATATATCTCCTCTATCAGAGTATCCTGGATAATGTACTTATGATATATGTGATGATGAGCTTTTCTTTAAAATGATCCTTTGATAGGGATTAATGATCTCTCACCAAGAAATAATTCATGAAAATCAATTCTGCTGGAAGAAATGGTTGACGGTGAGGGCCAATATAATTGTCTAGTTACTTCTCCCTAGCTTGATTCCTACAGAGTGCTAGGTTACCCCATGTTCAGATAAAGCTAGTATTTTAAGCACCAGCAAATTATGTGTCAGTTAAAAAAAGAAAGGCAATATCTAATGAACTTATCCAATCAGAAAATCAAGAAAAAGGAGATTTTTAATTTTAGCATCCATCATGTTTTATGTAATTTTTGAAGAATGATTTATTTCAAATTGCATATAGCAGGAGGAGATATCATAATCTCAGTTCTTATGGCCTTTAAAGTATTAACCTGACCCTGATTCAGGGGCATATTTTAGACTATCTAGAGAAAGCAAAAATACTTGTTCTTCCAATTGCACCGATTATTTTTCTTTCAGTGAAATTTTGATAAATACTAAGTGGCAATGAGCTTGAGATCCCACATCTCAGCAAGTAGCAGGAGTGTAGCTATCATCAAACTCATACTCCTTAAGAGACCACAGAGCTGGAAATAGAAAGGTGAAGGTTCATGCCACACTCTGCACTAAGGGAGCCAGAGGAAAGTCTCCATTAGAAGGACTAATATTCTCTTTAGACACTCTTTGAATTTACTGTATAGCATAGATGCTTTAGGCCCTTAAGTGTTACCTAATAGAACATGTCCACTTATTTTGCACTAAAAAAATGTATATCATGTATAACTGTATATCTCTGATGGTTAACTTTGCATGTCAACTTGACTGGGCCACAGGATGCCCAGAAATCTGATATAACATTATTTCTGGATGTGTCTGTAAGGATGTTTCCACAAGAGAGATTAGCATTTGAATTGGTGGGCTGGGTAAAGCCAATTGCCTTCCCCAATATAGGTAGACATTTTTCTATCCTTTGAGGTTCTGAACAGGATGAAAAGGTAGAAGAAAGTTGAATTAGCTCTCTCTGCCTGACTGATTGAGACATTGGTTTTCTCCTGCCCTTAGACTGGAACCTACATCATCATTGGAATTTATACTACCAGCTTTCCTGGGTCTCCAGCTTGGCAGATAGTGGGACTACTCAGCGTCCATGATCACATGAGCCAATTCCTTATAACCAATACACACACACACACACACACACACACACACACACACACACACACACAGAATCAATGAGATCTATCATCTGTCTGCCTATTATCTATCTATCTATCTATCTATCTATCTATCTATCTATCTATCTACCTACCTATCTATGTATCATCTATCTATCTACCTATCTAAGAATACATAGATATAGATAGGTAGATATATCTTATTTATTCTGTTTCCCTGGAAAATCTTAACAGTACCTCGTAACTCAAAATATAGCTATATAGTACCACAGAACCCAATAGTACACCCTGGTACAATGCTCATTGCTAAGTACTATTTACACTGATGGGACAAAAGAGGGACAATATATTTAATGAAAAGATAAAGAATATCTGAGAATAATAAATCATGCTATTATCAGAGCTGAGAAGAATTAAGCTGGGAAGGCATTCCAAAAGATATAAGTCCTTACATGTAGTTTTACATTTAAAATGTTATATTACATGCTGATTGACTAAATGGAGATCAAATGTTCATAAATTTGACTGCTTTTCTGACTTTTCAAATGTGAACATACATAGCACTAGTATCAAACTAAAGGACCATATCTGGGTTAATATTTTACATAGGTATATTTATAACTATCTCTTGATCATGCATAAAAACACACATTACTAAAATCTGTTTGGAGAAAAAACTAAAAAATATTAACTCATTTTTTAGAATCAAAAGGGTTTTTATTGTCTTTCCAAAGTCACCTCTATTATATTGAAGTTAACATCAGTATTCAACTAATGATGCAGGACCTTAAAGAGTTATTTGGGAATACAGTCATGAACCACATAATGACATTTTGTTCAACAATAGACCTCATATATGGTTGTCCCATAAGATTATAATAAAGCTGAATTTCTTATAAGAAATGGAAATTATAAAAAAATAAATAGTTCAAGAGGATTTTTTTTTCTCTGACTAGAGCAGTATCTATGGGGCTTGGCAATAGAGTCTCTCTCACTCACAGCACTTCAATTTTGAGTACATATATTACATTCCAATCAGTTAGCCCACTAACATGTTTTAGCACAGAAGAGCTTGTCCCCACAGTGCTACATATTCAGATCTAGCTTAGTGGTCTTCGGAGTTCATTACTGTAAATTCTTTGTTGAGGATCTAAAGATCCTGTGCAAGGACACAGTCTACAGGAGCTGCCTTAACAAGTACTAAGTGCCACTACCATGTTAATAAAGGATATCTGCTAGTGTGGTGCCAGCCTGTTCCTGCACTTTGGAAGTAGTATAAGATTGTAATGATGTAAAACATCAATAAGTTTTATTTCTTGCATCAGTTTAATGCCCTCTATGTCAGATAGGGTCAATGGAACCAAAAACAAATTTTCAAAGCCAAAATATTGAGTCTTCAGTTCTATACTCTTTCCATGTGAAACACACACACACACACACTCACACACACACACACACACACTCTCTCTCTCTCTCTCTTTTTTTTATGAGTACCAAAATGTTCCTTAATCTGACCACTGTTCAACTCTCTCTCTCTCTCTCTCTCTCTCTCTTTTTATGAGTACCACAATGTTCCTTAATCTGACCATTGTTCCAACATGCAATAGCAAAAACCACATTGCCATGATAATCCACTGTGTTCCTTTATCTCTCCGTTTTGATTTCTTATTCCTACTGATCCTCAGGCCACCTTTCACTCCTTCTTGACAGTCATTATTATGGAAATCTATGCCTTACTCAGTCAGTTTCTCCTCAATATTTCCAATAAATCTAGATCACAACCCTGTGCATGGAGCAGCATTGAACAGCTTCAGTGTTCTACTTCTGACCCTGTCAGAAGGAAGCAGGGAGAGAGCTTGTGGGACAGTGTTCACAAAATCTACAGTAGTGTACAATATGCCCTAGGCTTTCACATTCACTCATCATTCACTCACTCACCCGGAATAACTTCCAGTCCTGCAAGTTCATGCATGGTAAATGCTGTATGCAGATGTATCATTTAAAAAAAAATTTTTACACCATGTTTTTATTGTACCTTTTCTATGTTTAGATACACAAATAATTTCCACTGTGTTACAATTGCCTACAGTTTTCAGTATAGTAACATGCTGTACAGATTTGCAGCCCAGGAGCAATAGGCTATACCAACTCTCTGTGTAAATACACTCTATGATGTTTGCACAATGATATAATGGCCTAATGATGCATTTCTTAGAATGTATCCCCATCATTAAGTGCCACGCGACTGTAGCTTATTCCACAGAAGCTACCTGGAACATGCCCATGGAGATGGAAAATCTTAGCAGAGAACTCTACATTTGTGATTCCAAAACAAAAGAGGTACCATTTACCAGAAAACAGCAAAATACAAAACAGGCAAATAAAAGAAAACAGTTTTCATTAGTACTCAAATCAGTTGTGTAAATTTGATACCATTTGTGTTATGTATTGCCTTTGCTGATTTGAATTCCTACTGCCTGCATAGTAAGTTAAACTAGGTTGGCAGAGGGGCACATATCTTTGGTCGTTTGTTGGAATTAAAAAAAAAAAAAAAGCAACACAACTGAGTAGTTAATTTGTTGCTATTTTGTCAAGTCAATTAACTTGAAAAGATTCCATTGTCAAGGAACGACCTGTTTTTTCATTTGAAGGTCACCATATACAGCAGAGCAAGAGCAGCTTTGATGGTGCGGCTCGTGGGTCATTTTATATTTAGCTCTGTGATTGGCTTTTCTTCTTTTGCTTTATAAATTGTGTGAAATTTGGGATAACTCAGGCTGCTGACTCCTTTGTAGGCTGGATTCATAGATCAGAAATTCTCCTCTTAAGAGAGAAAATATATCTATGCTTGGCTCATTATAGTTGCTTATAGGGTCAGCCTTACCTGGGGGGTAAGTTGGAAGTCACTGATGTTGGTGTGATTAAAGAACAAAAAGAAAGCTCCCTTGGCCAGAGAGGCAGAAGGAACACAATCTTTGTGTGATACATTGCATTAAAAAAAAAAAAAAACCTTAGAACCTCAGTTTCTTCATCTTTAAAATGGGAGTAATGATCCTTAATTTTAGAGTTATTTGTGGATAAAATGCAATAATAAAACAAGTGCTTTACATATAGTAGGTGCTCAATAAAGAGTAATGATTATATCCAGGTAATTATTATCTCTACAAACCTGTAGCCAGTCCTAGAAAGGACTACCTCTGATTGAGAAGTCTATGGAAAGAATTTCACATTAAGCCTGAGCAGTCATTTACTTCTCTATATGAATTCACCTATATGATCCTTTCAACTCAGCAGCAGGGAGGAGAACTCAAGGATAAAGTTAGTAGCCTGGGGCAGAGTTCAGTGTCCGATCACTGTGATAACACTTGTTGACAGGAAAGAACAGAGAATCATGGGAGAGATAGAGATATAAGGTACAGGAGCTGACAGAAGCTACTTTTGATTCAGGAGGCAGCAGGAACCCACTTCTGTCTATGGGCTGAAACCAGGACAAGTCCAGGGACACAGCCAAGGGATCAAAGATCACAGCGAGCAGAGGGTCAGGCGGCACAGCATGGATGCAAAATTAGAACCGAGCTAATTAAGCTGCTAGTGCCCATGGTCTGGAGTTGGCCAGGGGTATTGAGAACTCCATCTTGCAGTGCAGAAGAATAACTTAAGCCTCAAGGCCAGCTAACTGAGGCCAGACTTTATAATGGAGAGAAAGGAAGGCACTGCTGTCTCTTGGGGGGTAGGGGTAGGGAAGGTTAGCAACCTGTTAAAAGGGATGGCAGGTGCCTTGTGAGGAGAATTTTTTGCCCATTATACCTGCTTTGTCCATGAACTTGTTATTCTGTTCCCAGGAATTAGATCCAGGTTAAAGTATCGTTTTCATTATATTCTATAAACTAGAAATCATTTGAACAATTCAGATTAAATCAGCCATAATTTTGTCCTTTGTTTAATCAAATTGAGGGCACTTCTCTATGTCTCCATTCACAGATTAAGGAACTGATTTATATTTTTCAGTTTTAATAACTTTTGGCTTTCAGACAATGATTGGAATAATAAAAAATTTGATTTAATGCAGAAGTGATGGGAGGTTCTCATAGTCGATATTCCTTTTCGGCATCCATCCTACAGAAGGCTGGTCCAAGTGGTGAGTCCAGATATAAATCCACATTTATTATCAATTAAAGAGGGGAAAAAAGTTAGATACCAAAAGAACAGATTGATAAACTCAGATTACGAAAAGTCAGACATCATTATAGCCTAATTATGTGATATATATGTGTATATGTGCATGTATATATAATATTACGTTTATATATTTATGCAAGATACACACACACACACACACACACACACACACACACATATATATAATAATCTTTTTATCGTAAGTTCCTTATGGTCAAGACCTGTATCATCTCTTAGTTTTGAGTGTAGTGTTGACATATAATTACTAATTAGCAAATGTTTGTAGAATTAATTAATTACATCCTACTTTATAAGTAGTTAGTAAAAGTAAACACTCAACCATAAAATGCTTACTGTGTGCCAGGCATTATTCTGAACACTTTACATATATTAACCTGTTTTAGTTTCGTGAAAAAGCTGCAAAGTAGGCACTATTGCTATCATCACATATTACAGTTGAAGAAACTGAGACATAGAGAGATCAAACAACTTGCTCAAGTTTGCACAGACAGTTAAAGGCAGAAGTGGAATTTCAGCCCAGGCAGTTTGGCTTTAGCGTTTGTATTTTTTAACCATTATGCCATGATATAGAGATATAGAATTTGATGCCGTGATGATGCTGAATTGGTCTAAAGGGGACCCCTGCAGTAGCCAAAGCCGGTCGGTTTATGAGAATCCAAATGAATAAAAATAAGTTTCTGGCTGCCTGTAACTTCCTCTTGTGAAAATACATAGAAGTCAGGTATGGTCCAATTTCAAATACAACCTGTGGATCAGACACAAAATTCATTTTCGGAGCTCTGGGGTGGCACTTCAGAAATCAGTATCACCATCCAGAACTGCCAAAACTGAGGTACAGTGATGGTTTGTGAGGCTGCTGATACAAACTCATATGGCATGTATAAAATGACCCTGAAGCCATATGTGTCTGGCACAATGCTAAACGATTTACAAGCATTGTGTCATTTTAATATTACCAAAAATTCAAGAAGTTAATGCCATTACCTTTGTTTTTTAGATGGGGAAACTGAGGCTCAGAGAGGTTAAATAACTTGCCCAAGGGCACAGAGTTAGTAAGTAATAGAGCCTGGATTTAAATCCAGTTCTATTGGACTTTAAAGTCCAAGCTCTTACACACTGTCACATCCACACTTGGGATTTATTTGGCATGATGTTCCATCTGGCACACTTTGATAAGTTTGGGAAGAAGTGGCATAGTAACAGAGGAAAGAAAGCAAAGTGTGGAGATGATAATTTTTGATAATAGATGAGATCTAGTACAATTAATACTTATTAAGATTCTATATGAAACTCAAGTGTCATTTTTAGTAAAAAAAAATATGGCCTAGGGCAAGGGAAACTGTGATAATTACCTTTGGTAGTGACTCACAGTTCTTATGTCCATGGAACCAAGACTTCTAGAATCAGTTCAGTGCTTTGGGACTCAGGAGACTGATGGAGGATAACTGGTCTCAGCCTCCTGGCTCCCAGCTAAAAGGGCAACATAGTAGCATCTCAATAATTTTTTTTTTTTAAATGGATGCCTTCTCTGTTGCAGAAAGAATCTAGTGTAACGTTGGAGAGGGAAGTGTAAATTTGGATCTGGGCATAGTTCATTAAAGTTCCTTGACTCAAAAAACAGCTTTCCATAAAATTATCCTAATCCTGTATGCTGGCTGAGGTGTTGCCTTCAGACATGGAAAGGCCTTTTCCAAGGAAGGTTGTCCCACCCCACCTAATCTAGGAAGAAGCTTTGCCTAGGCAACTGAGGACCAAGCAGTTACCCCAAGTTCGTTCTCAATGAAAACAAATATACAGCTCTAATAGACTTGAGAGAAGTCTGGGGAATGGTTAGGGCATAGCTATGACCTTTTGCAATGGACATCATGTGGTGCTGTCTTCATAGACATATCCTTTCTATTTCTCAGATTTCCTTTTTGGGGTATGTGTCAGGTGCTACTCTTGGTGCTGAAAATATGACCCTATAATGCTGAAACTTAAATTCAGATAATATTTTAGAGTTTATAGTACATTAACATACATAATCTCGTTAAGCATTGGACTGGTTCTGAAAGTTCGAAAGGGTATGTATGTTTGATCCTATTTTAAAAGTAAGGAAGGCGTGACCCTCTAGTATTCTTCAAGTTGTTACCTGTGTTCTAGGCTTTGTTCTTTCTCTCTTTAGTTTCTAAATTTATGAAAGTTTGGTGATAATGCCTTTTCTACCCACCTAGAATTACCATATCATTTTCAAATTAGGCGATTGATGTAAAACAAATTAATAAAAATAATTTTTATACAATATGCAAATCCAGCTTATTAGAACTCAATATTTAGAATCACTAATTTAAAATCAATTTTCTACTGCTTTTCATTTCCTTTGTCTATTTTTTCCACTATGATAGAGTAAGCTGTACCAAAAGAATAGTGTTCCAAGTCCCACAGCTGTAAGTAGTAAAAAGTTATGGCCAAACCACAGTGTTTATATAGAGGCACCATCTAAGTGTCATGTTTCTCTTCATCTAAATATTTAATTGTCCAACCTAATTTAAGAGAAACCTAAAAATGTGAGGCCACATTATTGCACTAATCTTTTGTGTGGAACATTGTGATAGCTGTGTCTACGTAGAACAAATATCTAACATGTTTGAATAGGCAGTTTTGTTTCCCAGCAATATACTAGACACGTAAACATTTATAATGAAAAATACATATGCTTATAAGGCATGTGTGCTTACTGTAGAAACACTGTAGTTAGTAGATTCTACATTCTAGCCTCTGAAAAGGAGGAAAAGGAAACAAAGTGCAGAGGTAGTAATTTTTGATGATAGGTGAGACCGAGTAGAACTAGTTCTTGTTAAGATTCAAATGAAATTCAAGTGTAATTTTTAGAGTAGTCCAAAGAAAAGTCTGAAAAGTTTGTGGAGTCCCTAACTGCAGCTTAGGGTTTTAAATTCTACAACTCTATCTATCTTCATATTCTAAGCTTTCCCTTTATTGCCAAGGTTTTTGAAAGAGAAATAGAAACTATGTATTTCTACTGTCTCATTTTCCATCCATTCCTCAGTGAATTCCGACCTAGCTTTCTTCCCATCATCCTCTTGCCAAGGTCATACATTAATTCTTAGGTGTAAAACCAATGGGCACTATTGAATTCCTGTATTTCTGATGTTGCTGCAGTATTTAACACTATTTATATGTCCTTCTGAAACTGTCTCTTCCCTTAGTATGTATGTTTCCCTTTTGTGTTGATTTCTTTTCTGGATGCCCTGATTTAATCTTATCACTGAGCTCAATTTACTTGCCTACTCTTTAAAAGTTGATGATGCAACAGATCTATTCTTGACCTTTATTTTTTTTTATTCTCTTTACATTCTTATTTATTTCCATACCTTCAGTGATTACCTCTCTACTTGATGACTCCAAAATTTCTACATGTCTTTATCCTAGACCTTTCTCTCCCATTACAATCCTGTATAGTTGTTTATTGAAACTGTATAGTTGATTACTGAAAATTTTCATGTAAATATTCCATTCATTCATCCATATGTCTATCCATTTATTCACTTACCATAGCTTTTTGTATGTCCCACAAGCATCCTAAACTAATGTGTCAAAACCAGACTATTCACAAAGCAACTGTTTCTTTTTTATTTTCTATCTAATGCCTATAAATGTTATCTACCCAGTCATACAACTTAAAAAAAAAAAAAACAAAAAAAACCAACAAACTGGTGATTTATTTGATTCATTAAATTGGAATCTCTGGAGGGGGAGCCTTGCTAATATTATTATTATTATTTTTTTTAACTCTCCTCAGGCATTCTAAGGTGCATCCAGGGTTGAAAGATCTGCTATAGATGGATCAGTGCTTCACAAATTCTGATGTGCACAAGAATCATCTGGGAGCCTTGTTAAACTGCAGATTCTGATGAACTAAGTCCAGGTTGTGGTCTGAAGTTCTGCATTTCTAACAAGATCCCAGGTGATGACAGATGCTGTTTGTCTGTGGGCATACTTTGAATATAGAGACTCTAGATGATTCTGTGATAATGTCACCAGTCCACTTGCTCTCTCTGAATTTTCTTGGTGAAATATGTGACACATTCCAAAGATAGAATGTGGGTTCTTTCATCTATGCTTCTAGCAATGCACTTTTTGTGTGAATTAGGTATTAACTATGCCTTTGTCTTTTTTTCTCTGTACAGCATGTTCTAATCCCTACTTTGAATTAGACATGTAGCAGGCACTTTGACTATGGGATTACAAGAGCTACTTAGAGAACCAAGTCATTTGACACACCCTACTTATCTTTCAAATTGCAGTTCAAAGTCATTTTACTTTGAATTAGAAGTTTTTCCTTTGTGTTCCCATAATGCCCTTTGTTATCTCCATCAAGGCACACCTATGTTATTGTTTTGTAGTTTTCAGTTTACTTGACTGTCCCTCCATTAACTGTGAATTCCCTGAGAATAGTTCTCTATAACTTCAGCGCCTAACTCAGTGCCTGGCACCTTGAGGAATCCAATAACTTTCTGCCAAATTAATTGTGGCTGTTTTTGAAATTTAAAGATGATAAATGAACTTACATAGACATCAAATTATTTATTAAGCTCTGGAGCTGAATGCATCATTAGATATTTTTCCTACCATGATCTAGTCAGATCAGTCAGCAATTATAGAGTAAATTAGGATTAAATATGAATAGAGCAATACAATAGGGTGGTTTCCAATTATTTATATTATTTTATTCCTTGATGTTTCACAGGCCATCAACTTAAAGTTTCTTGTCCATTTTAATTCTTAAATATTTTGAGGTTCCCTAGTAGACAAAGTCTATAGCAAAAATATCATAGGAGATTTCAGTTTTCTAAGAAAAAAAGGCTTAAAAGAACACAAGCTTTTATTTCAAAGATCATTCTTTGTTAACAAAACAACAATTACTATCTGCCTAGGTAATAAGGAATAAAAAAAAAATAAAGGTTCACTCATGATGGTCAGTGGTGCCTCAGCTTGTC
Organism: Pteropus alecto; assembly: GCF_000325575.1. Classification (NCBI taxonomy): domain Eukaryota; kingdom Metazoa; phylum Chordata; class Mammalia; order Chiroptera; family Pteropodidae; genus Pteropus; species Pteropus alecto. The sequence continues at coordinate 17,996,610 of NW_006438113.1, read as the reverse complement.
TTTATCTCAGTGATGCTCTGTCATGACATCTGGCACTTGACACCCTTCTCGATGTTATTTAACTTGACTTGGGTGCCTCATCACTTTTCACACAATGCAGGCCATCATTAGCTTGAATAAGTAAAAGTTGGATAAGTCTTTCCTTTCCAAGATGCTGTCAAGAACTTGAAGGGTTTGGAAAGAATTTAAGTGATTTAGATAACTTTATAAACTCTTTATTGAGATTGATCAGATTAGACTCTAAACAAAGATTTTTTAAAGCAAAAGATTCACAAGAAAGCAAGTTTTCAAAATGGTTTCTTTCAGAAAAATCTCATAGCTAAACTTGTACCTAATCTTAATTTGTTTTATTCAAGAAATTTACAAATGAAGTAGATTTTTAACTTCTAGTCCCTTCTCTCACAATGAGCTATTAACAATACTTGCAGTCACTTAATATTATCAAATTCAATACCTTCAAACGAAAGGGACTATTAGCCAAAAACCTAAAGCAAAAGAAAGATCCACTGAGATTGACACTTCATTTGTTTGGATGAAATTTAATTGGCTTGAATAAAACTGAAATGTATCTCATCTTATAGTCATTTAAAAAACTGAACCACTTAATTGATGACTTAGATATGGCTTTACGGTTTCTTAAGTTCAGAAGATAACACTTAATTTAAAAACTTTAATGTTTCACTTAAATGCAACCAACCAGTTTTCTAAATAGTCAAAAAAATAAAGGTGCTTCATCATTCACAGGCTCTACAAGCTGTTATACCTTGGGCTAAAAATGCTATCCTTCATTAAACCAGTTCTTATCAAGAAAATGGCTGTGAACATACTCTTTTCTGTTATAATATAAACTTTATGAGAATGGAGTCCTTAGACATTTTTGTTCAAAGCTCTATTCCAGTTCAAAAACAATGCTTGGCTTATATCAGACAATAAATGTTGGATGAATTTGAGCAATAAGTGCCTCCTAATTCCCACTTCAGGGCACTGTTAATGAATGAAATTGTTTCATTCTCCTATATGGAACTACATTGATTTACAAATACAAACCGGAAAGGATTCCATTTTCTTTTCTTTCTAGGCTAGTGAAAAGCCACTTTAAGAAGAACCACATTTTCAACCCATCCATCAAAAAAACTGATGTCCCACTTTTTTTTTTTTTTTTGTCACTATCCATGGGTTCCCAAAACTCTGAGGCTAAATTTCCAGAACACACCTTGAAATCAAGGCTTTCAGGATCTTCCAGAAGTTGCCCATATAACTTTCCAGCGACACGCTGCACCACCCTTTTCCGTGTACTCAGTAGTCCTGCCATACAAGTTTTCTTTTATCCACTAAAGTTTTCATTTCTCTAGATGTTCCATTTGGTCTTGCTAAAAATAGTTTCCATTTCTTCCTCATTTTGTTCATGCTTTTTCTTTAAATACTTGAACATATTTCTAATAGCTGTTTTAACATTGTTGTCTACAAAATCCATTATCTTTATTATTTTTGAGTCTGTTTCTACTGACTAATTTTTCTTGTGGTTATGTTTCATATTTTCCAACATCTTTGTACTTTTTGAATGGATGCTGTATATTGTAAATTTTATATTGTCAAGTATCTAGATTTTGTTGTGTTCTTTACAGAGTTTTCAACTTTGCTTTGTTCTGTTAAGAAGGTAAGTTACCTGTGGTCCAGTTTGATCCTTTTCAGGCTTATTATAAGTTTTAGTGAGACCAGTCTAGTTGTCACCCTTATTCTAGGATAATTTAGGTCCACTACTAAGGTAGACCAGCTATGGTCTTCTTTTAGTTTTTCAAGCATGTTACATTCTTTCTTGCCTCTAGGTTTTTGGCACATTCTGATTTCCCTGACTCTGGGTTAGTTTTGTCCTGTTATATGCCTCCATCATACTTTGAACTTTCCTTTCTTAAATTAAATATGCAATTACATATTTAATGAATGCCATTCCTGTAAACTCCATGACAACAGGGGCAATTAGCAATATACAGACATCATTTCACACAAAACAAATGAGGCATTTCAGGACTAGTGCAGAGATAATTATCCTAATGGGGACTTGGTCAGTGAAAAGGTGAGTCAGTCAGGCAACCAATATATGTAGGTAGTAGAAATGCCATTTTTTTCTATGCTTATAATTCCTTTTCCTCCCCTACACTTCTTTCTGATTCTTTCTC
>NW_006438113.1:17993974-17994410 GCF_000325575.1 Pteropus alecto | reverse complement strand
GAATGAGCAGTCATTCATTTGATCCCATCCTCCTGCTCATAACTAGCCAGACTGGGGATGGACAAATATTATAAGTCAATCATATTCTTTATTTCAGATGTAATTGTTAGGTTGTGCTTTTATTCCTTGAGGCAAAACTATCCCTTTAGTGGGACTGAATCATTGGACAATAGGCCCAATAGGAATCCTTGCTGTCTGGCCAACATGATACCCAGAGATGTCAATGAGGCTTAGGATAAGGTACCAAGTCATAGCTCAGGCACAAATGAAGAAAACAGGAGCCTAATTGTAGAAACTCAAATTCAAAGTCAGAATAGGGTCAGTAGTAAATGGAATGAAAGCTTACTTCCTGGTCTAGGAAGGCTCTTTTACATTCCAACAGATTAGAAACAGACTTTGTCAAATAGCCTGGGACATGGAAAATCCACCAGCTACT
>NW_006438113.1:17985810-17993947 GCF_000325575.1 Pteropus alecto | reverse complement strand
TTAATTCCTAAGTGGAATGATCTGGGAGATATAGACTCAGTAAAATAAAACAGATACAGAATTGTTAAAGGAATTAACAACTAACTTGCTTATGATTTAGTAAGTAGTCTGTATACAGAAATTCTAACCAGTTCTTCAAGGTCTCCCATTTGTGTATTCCACAAATCATTTTCCTGAAGTTAACATAAATTCTGACTTCCCATTTTTCTCCAAACCCAAATATAGGAAAATGGGTATATAGCTCTTCAACTAGTACCATGTGGATTTTACAGAACAAAACTGGAAATAGCTTGATTAAACTTTAAAATCTTCACTGATTTCCTTTTAAGCTTCCTTAGCATTTGAATCACTTAAAAAGAAATCAAACTTCTTAGTACACAATTTTTAAAAATGTATATCACAAACACCAACAATTTATCATTTTCTTAGCAGACAGAAGTTTCCTGAATGCCAAACTTTTTATTCCAGTTTTAGGAGATTTCTTAAGCAATGATGCCCCATTTTTAAAGATATTAACATTTACTTTAACATGCTCAGAAACATATATCTTGTCATTCTAAATTGGGCCTTTTTTTTCCCACTGTCTCCTGAAAATGGAGAAAAAAAGTTGATGAAACTGAACAGTTTCTTTTTTCTGTGAATGAGTAGAGCAGTTTGGAACAGACATGAACATTAGTAATCATCTGAAGTCAAGGACAGGTGGGTCAGAGAAGCCTAATCAGAGTGGCAAAAATGACTTCCTTCAGAAAATAATGACATTTTTGTGCCCTTTCATATCCAAATAGTGTGTAACTTGGCATACCATGTCTGTTCAAATGACAGGCAGCTCTTTGTCCTTTAAAAGCAAATATAGCTCCTCAGCTCTAAGTTTAGATGGTAAGTAATAGCTCTCATTGGTTTGCTGGGTGATAAACCAAGGCCTTTGGAGTCATTGTGCACAGAATGCAGTCCTGGTTGGGTTTTTGGCCAGCTTCCCCACTGCCTCAGAAAATGACCAGCTGTCCCTCAAGGTGGCTTAAAGAATCAGCTTTCTGATGACTCATCCAGAGGTTAACAATTCTAATAAGCGTTACATCTGATACAGTTCTTTGGTGTCATCACTGGCCTTAAGTCCACGAAAAGACAGGCTTTGAAACTCTGGCCTACTGACAGGAAATCAGAGGGTCACCTTCTCCCCTCCAGTCAGTTCACAAGAGAAGAACCAAAAAATGGCCACTTCACAGAATCCCTTGTATAGTGCTTGCATCTTTCTGATTTTCTCTCACACTAGATACTTTAGAAAGCTTTTGGAAATTGCATTTAATCTATTCCAAAAGGTCACAGCAACAAAGGTTTCTGCTCCATTGCTCTATCCATAGTTGGTCAGGCTTTACAGTTTCAATCTCTGTGGGGTTTTTTTTTTTTTTGACATCAACTGTACAGCAGTGAATGAAAAATACTGATGTTCAAGGCTGCAGATGAAACAAGACAAACTGTTTCTTTGAGTGTATAAGGTTGTATAGAAATAGAGTTCCCATATTTTCTGAACTGAAACATCAGTTCTGTTAGCTGACAAATATGAGTGACCTCATGTTGACAATGGGACAGAATATTTGAAATCAATAATGTTGCAGACAACTTGGTACATGTGGTTTCTGTACATACAAGGGCTTGACTTCATTTAAATCTAGCAAAAGCTAAATGACTACTTGCATGTGTTAGGTTCAAAGCCCAGATAGACTGTTACTGCATGTTATTGCTTCCTTCCCTTCTACCATCAGTCTCTGTGTGATATTAAGGAAGAGTACATAATAAAAGGCAGCTTTCAAAGGTGCCCCATTTCCTTAGCCAACCATTAATAATGGGGAAACACAATGCTTGTTTGCTAAACAAACATAATTGAGCAGGTTAATGAAAAACACATTCCAAATTTCTCTAAGTAATGATCTCACCTTTATCTCTTGAGTCACCAGGGACGGTTTGACAAGCACATGGCTTAGGGTACTCAGCGATATGAATTTAGTTAATCTGCTGGGTTTCTTTCCTGAGGAAACCGTGCAAGCAGTGCTTTTCATTTCAAATATGGCTCAGGTTTTTCAAAACCCCAATGTTTTTACAAAGGTGAGAAACAAATTGAGAGATAAAGAGTTTGCGAATATCGGCCCCTTGGACTGATGAGAAAGCTAAAACACACTGGGGTTATGTGGTTGATTCATACTGCTTATTGGGTTAGAACAACCAGATCTGCCTTGCTTTTTGTCAATGAACAATAAAATTGGCAATAATAATGTGCACTAAGTGCTTTTCATTAATTATTGCAATCAGTTCTCACTATAACCCTGTGAGCTAGATTATAATGTTATCCCCAGATTTAAGGCAATAAAGCTAGAGATCAGAGAAGTTAAGTAACTTCTTCATGATCACGCAACCAATAAGTGATGGAACCAGGATGTGAAATTGAGCAGTTTGCCCAAGTTCTCTGAGCCTGTCTGGTCCTTAGGCAACTACTTCTTAACAACACATGACAGGACTGCAAATACAGCTTCTCCAGAAAGGTTTTTGTCATAGTCTTGATTCCTTCTATGGTAAGCATTATACTTTGCTTTCCATTATATACAGAAGGAGCTCAATAAGTGTTAGCAGAATGAATTTACTTTTGTCTTGATTTAAGAGTTTGCATTCCATTGTGAGCATAGCAAAAAGGGCAGACAGATACATAAGGTGCACATGTATCAGGCCCAGTAACTGCTATGGATCCTGGGAGGAGAGTATAGAGAACCTGCTACCAAACGCTAGTCTCATAAAAGGGGCAGATCAGGAAATATTCTCTGAATGTGGGTCAGCGGAGTGGCATCAGAGCTATATATGGTCAAGAAAAAAGTCAAATGCCTTCAGTTACTGCTAGCCTTCCAAAATAGCAGGTGTGGCCAAGAGGACACAATGAACATTGTTCTTAGCTATAAGAAATTTCTCAGTCCAAACAGTCCTATGAGAAAATTTAGATCCCAAACGACCTAACTGCTAGTTATACTTGCCTTCAGTCAGAATTAGAGGTAAAAGTAGGTTAATTAGTTAATTTATTTGTTGCTATTTTCTCCAGAAGCAGTAAATGCATTTCTTATCATCACAATAAGCTCACGCCCAAAACCCACGTGAGACCTTGAGATTCATCAAAAGCTCTGATGTTTGTCAAGAAATATGAGCCTCAAATTCTGTCCATTAATCTCTCTCTGGATCTGAGGGCATGTTATTTTATGGCCCATTATGAGCAAAATGTACCCTATGTCAGATGATATAACTAATCACTGAACTGGAGTTAGTTTCTCATTAGCCTAATAAAAAGACAGTCCCTGTCTTTTAGAGACACAAAGTTAAACTTTAGGTCATTTATTTCCACCAAAGCTTTGATAAATTTCCTGTTCCAAGGAGATTTTAAAAAGTTGCTGTTGATAGCCCTGAGAAATGAAGTTGGGGACATCACCAACTCAGGATGAAGAAAAATGACTTCTCTTGGCATTTCAGTGACAAACTTGCTTTTCATCTGGCAAGGAAGTGCAGCAGGCTTGTCAATGGATTCTTTCTTAGAGGGTTCTACTATGAGCTTTGCTGCTCAGCCCAATTACAGTATGACTGTAAGAAAGTCTCTATTTCCCAGTGGACAATAACTAAAAGTGCAATACCTATATTTTTTTGAGCAGAATCATGACAGCTCACGTGGCATTTAAGGGGTTAAGGGTACAGAATTTTACGTATCAAAACTGTCTAGTAAAATCCACAAAGTTCAGAGATAAATATTTATGTGCTTTGATTATACTAACTAATAATTATAATAGCTAATGCTACTCTACTGAAAGCTTACTATATACTGAATACAAACTTATTTGATCCTTACAATAGCACCAGGAAGTAAGTACTATTATTATCATACACATTTGGCTGATGGGAAACTGAAATATAAAGAGTTGTTAATAATCTTCACCAACTTCACACAGCTAGTAAGTGGCCAAAGTAGTATTTGAACCAAAGAAATTTAGATGAAAACAATATACACTTACCATTATGCTGTATTGCTTATTTTAACTAGAGATCCAGGTTATACAAACAAATGGCCCTCAACAACAACAACAACAACAACAACAACAACAACTACAATAATTGACATTTAGTTAGCACTATGCAGGGTACTTTTCTTTTCTTGCTATACATGTTTTTGTGTTCAATCCCCTCTACAATCCTATGAGATAAGTGCTATTATTATCCCCATTTTACAGAAAAGTAAACCAAGACATGTGAAATATGAGTAACGTGCCTTCTGTAAATCAACTCATAAGTGGTACGAGTGGCATTCAAGTCCAGGTAAGGCAAGGCATTTTGACCTATGCCTCCTAATTTATGTTTATGTGAAATGAAGCAATATTTTGAAAACTGGATTCCAATTATTGGATTCTTAAGTTTAATAAAAAAAAACTTTTCTTACATTGATCATATATATATATTCCAAAACAACTCCAAAAAGCTTTCTTCTATAAATTAGGTATCATCTAATAGCAAGCAAAATGGCCAAGCACAAAAACTACATAAAAAGAATCAAATTAATTGTCCAAGAAAGACAAAGTGGGCCTTATCTAATGACCCCTATTAAAATTATAAAAGTATAACTTCTAGAGAAAGAAGAAATATAGTGACAATGTTCTATAACCTATATTTTCAAACAGATGGCAATGCAGATAAACATATAAATTCATGTTTAATGGAATTTCTTTAAAGTTTTTGAACATATTGTTTTTACATAATCTTTATTACTTTTCTACTTAGTTAGAGCCAAATGTCAAATATATTGTCTTTTATTTTGTGACTTAGATTTCTTTTAAGGAGAACCAAATGTCAAATATATTGTCTTTTATTTTGTGACTTAGATTTCTTTTAAAACAGTTGTTGATCATGTCCCTGATAGACACAAACCCATCAAATTATAGCTATGTGTGTGGGTCTTCATTTTCAAATATAATAAATATTGCTGCTCAAGTACTCCTATCTTTAAAAAATAAAAGTCATGAACACTGGTGCTGCTAAGCATACTTGATAATCATCAAATGAAACACACCAATCACATCTTTTATTAATCACAATATGTGAATATTCCAGAGTTACACCAAGTGCTAAATTAAGAGTTAATTATTGCTTTACAAATGGAGTTGTATTAGATTTTGGTTGCTTCAGATATTAAGCTTCTCCAGGTATCCAAAGGCACTTTGTAACACATGATCACATCCACAACTTTTTCAGTGTAAATAGCAAGACCAATAGTATGATGCTGTCCTCTACATTTTCTTTCCAACTATAATTTGAAGACATTATACAAAGATGTGCTGAATGAAATGTTAATGTTCAATTGTTAAAATTCACTGGGTGACAGAGATTAAGCTAGGCATTAAGGAAATTGGTATGAGCACTTAAACAACTCTAGCATGTGGATCATTACAGGAAAATTAAAGAATCCAGAGCTGGAAATGACCCCTTATCTATCTAATTCAACTGTTATTTATAACTGATGAGGAAATTGAAGTACGGAGAAATTCATCAACCAGCCCTAGGTCACCTTGAGACTGAATGTCAGAACCAAGACTAGAACTCAGTTCTATGGACTCAGTTTTAAAAATCTGCCTCAGTTGGAAGGATGGAAGCCTGACTCTGAAGATACCAGCTTTACTTCAGTAATTAATCTTGTATCTATTCAATTCCTCGACCTTGGCTCATCAAGAGTGGAAACAAGATGTAAGCCCTAAATATAGGCTTTCCTGTACAACCTGATATATGCTGAGGCTATGAATTAAGGATGACGTAAATGAAAAGTTTGGAAATTAAATCATGAGAAAAACCTGGTGCCTGTAGATTCTCCCATTAGCAGTATGACTTTAAGAAAGGTTTTAAATTTCTCTTGTATTTCAGAGATTAAATTAAAATTAAGTTTTATATGCAGCTAGACTACTTTGACCAAGTAAAACACTTTTTTTTTCTGTCTTTGCTGAAATTATAGCAATATTCAGGGAGATAGCCTTGCCTACCTCATATTACTAAAAAGTTCTAAATGGAAGCTGCATATAAAAATAAGAAAATAAATTGTAGAGCAAGAACTACTCTAAGTATTTATCTCATTTTTTTCATATTAATGGTATAGTATGCCATTTTTATTTATTTATTTATTTATTTTATAGCATGCTGTTTTTATATAGGAAAATTTAAACCTACAAAGGTAAGGAAGTTGTTTGCAATCCTATTGCTGTAAGGCACAGAACGAATATTCAAAATGTGTTTTGCAGAACTCCAAAACCACATTGAATTGTCTTTCTGAAAGCAGTGAAGCAGGACCAAACAAAGTAGCAAAGCAAACAAAGGAACACAAAGAAATCACAGTATACCATGACTCAAAATTACGAAACTTGGGGCCATCCAGTGTTATTTATTATGGGTCAAGCTCAATAGCCTTTGAGAATATCTGTATCATAACAGGATAGGATGGTTCTCAAAATGATGACCTAGAATCTTCAGTGAAGGGTAAATTCTGGTCTATGAATTTTATTTAAGAAAAAACATAAAGTTCAAAATCAAATGTGTTAAATATAAGCTTATCAGGAAATCTTAATTATATAAAATGATTCATTTCCAGAAGGTTCCAGGTGGCACAATACTACTATTAGTAGCTATTTCCATAAAAATATCTTTGCTATTACTTTGGAGAAGAATTAAATAGACTGTATTTTTTTTTTTCAGGTGACAAGTTTAAATTTGAGACTTAATCGATGGTCTAGACATCCAAAATGCTATATCCTGCTTTTCTTCCTGTACTTATTCATAGAGTTTATGAGCTGTGTTAGACCTTTAGAGTGGATAGCTCAGTTGAGTGGTTTGTCAGAGAGAAGTGAGTGTTGTATTTTTTTTTCTTTAAGTTTAGTGGAATAATGCTCATTATTTAAAGTTAAGGATCAAGGTCCATCCACATTGCCTAAACAGTTTTGTCATCTCTCCAAAGAATTTATTGGTGCATCTAAATGTGTTCGCTATAGATTTTCATTAGTACATTAACAGAAAATGTGAAAGTATCTTTTTAGAATGCTAATAAATTAGAGCCCTGAAGTTCTTATACAACCCCTGCCAACTATAATAGCAGGTAAATGACAGTGTTCCTAGAATTTCATCCTAGCGGAAAATAACAGCCTGTTTTGCCTCCTGTCTACAAACCTGATGGTATAATTTCAAACGTATCCAGCTAATTAGGCCATCTTTTATTTAAATCTTTCATACCCCTTTCATTACATTTGATAGTTTTTGAGAAAACAGCTGGAAATTTCTATCAATAAAAACAGATTTTATTTTATTTATTATTAAAATTTTTTTTATCTGTGTATGCCAGTATGATGTGCTGCAAATCATTTTAAAGATCTATACAAGCTGGGCACATTGACATTAACATAAAAGTAGAACCTTTCGCTTGCAGATATTAAAGTATTAAATATTAAAGTTGATTTACTGACAGGTTTAGAATAAAAGACAGCTGAAATAAGCTTTGAAAGTGAAAGTAAATTGGATTATATTGTTTGTGGTGTGAGCTGACTGGAGTAGAACTAATTTTACTTCATAACAATAAAACAAAAATGAACGTTGACATTAATTGTCCTAGTCAGTAAAGCAAAGATCTGACTACTTAAGAAATTAGTGCAAATAAAAGTCTATGGCCATGACACCCTGAACACATCTGATCTTGTCTGATCTTGGAAGCTAAGTAGGGTCGGGCTTGGTTACTACTTGGATGGGAGACCACTTAGGAAGACCAGGTGCTGAAGGTGTAAAAGAAAAAAAAAATAGTGCAAATAAAATTCATAACATCTCTATGGGTCTGTGTTTTACATAGAATCAGGGAAAATATTAACCTTAATCCCAGGACAAAGACTTACCTGTATATTTTTCGTGGTTTTGGAAAGGAAATAATTAATCAAATCCAGAGATAAGTCCTTAGGCAAAGTTTGAACTGCTGTAGAAATTCCCTCCTAGGTCTTTAAAAAGAGAAGAAATAACAGATTGTTTGGAGATTCAGAGTAAACCAAAGAAAAGGGAGAGAAAGAACTAGTAAGAATCAAGTGCCTAATCTCTCTCTCTCTCT
>NW_006438113.1:17968241-17985763 GCF_000325575.1 Pteropus alecto | reverse complement strand
ATATATATACACACACACACACACACATACATACATACACATCAGGCACTGTTCAATATGTTTCATATATGGTATCATGGAATTCTTCCAACCCACTTTGAAAAATTATTATCATCCCTATTCAAAACATTCTTGTTGTCAGCTTTGTTTTCATCCATCTCATCCAGTCTCGCCTTGTTCCATTTTTCATTCATCTACTAGATAAACTTCTTCTTTTTGGGGGGCTCTGTACATACTATTCCCTCTGCCCTTAACAACCCCACTACCTAAACCACTACCTATAATCCCATTCTTCAAATGGCCGGTTCCTTTCATCTTTGAGTTCTTCAACTATTTTATTTTGGGACAGAACAAAGAAAGTCTGAGATGCTGTGGCTTAACAATATGGAATTTTATTTCTTTTTTATGTGAGAGCCCAAAGATAGATTGGTGATTGTTAGAGAAGGACATGAAGAGGGTGTGACTGCCAGTTGACCCACGAGTTGCACTTGGGCTTTTGGAGATTCCTCGTTTCCTCTCCTATCCTCGGAATGAGCACTCTGCCCACTATTCCCACTGTAGGAGCCATTTTCAAAAATGCAGTCTTGAGAGAGCAATATGTTGAGACCATCTGGACGGTATATGTGACTGAATCCAGTTAAGGTTTCTACGTAAACTTTTAAGATTCTGGTAGGCAGGTGTGGAGATCTACTTGTCTTGCAGCCGCCCAAAACAAGTCTCCTATGTAAGTTCCTTTGCTTAAAACTGCCACTTATCAATCTGGAGTGGACAGTTTATTCTTCAGTCTCTCTTTACCCCTTGTGTACAAGAGCCTGTTTGTGAACTAATAATAATCCAAATGTGGTAGGCAGCTCAGCCATTCTCACATATGATGTATTTTTAGGTTCAAGTCTTAGCGTGTGCCTCTCCAGGGAAAAAGATGAAGGGAGTGCATATCCAACTGTATTGTTGCACTTTAAAAATTTGTTACGAGGGTAGATCTCATGTTAAGTGTTTTTACAATAATAATATTAATAATCATAATTAATAATAATAACAATAAACAATACCTAGATACCCAGAAATGGCACAAATACTTCTACTCATATCTCATTGACCAGAATTTAGTCACTTGCCTATTCTTAGGTGCCAAGGAAGCTGAGAAACAGAATATTAGCTGGAAAGCCATGGCCCTAGTTAAGACAACATTAAAATGGAAAAGAAGGAGACCCATTATAAGGGAAGATATTTATAGTGTAGCATAGGGTTTGGTTAAGATATCATCTTTGCAGAAAATCCTTCTTTGACCACTTCATCTAAATAAGTCTCTCATATTATTTATATTTTTCTTTATCACTGAATTTTTTTATAGCAATTATAATGTTTTGATTTTTATGTTTGTGGTTACTTTAAAATTTTATATCTTTTTAAACCTTAAATGTTATGAAAATATCAGTGTGTTTTATTTTCCATTACATTTTTTATTCCTGTGTGCCTGACACATTAGATATAAGAAAATCATACTTAGAATGATAAAATTGTAAAATAAATGAATGAAAATCCAAACAAATCTCCAGACAGGTAACATCTCAAATCAGATGGATTTGTTGACCGGAAATTTGAGCAATTCATAGGCGGCAACAAAATTAACTTCTAAAAGACCAAGAAATACTCCTAGTGCAGTGGTATCTAAAGTATCAGTCAACTGTCCACTAGTGAGTTACAAAATTCATTTGTTGAGTCATAAGCAGTATTAAAAAGAAAAGAAATAGAATAGAACTGAATAGAGCAGATAAAAAAATAAACAGAGAACATTGCATATGGTTAGGGTAGGTATTGTTTCATAAAACTTTAATTTCGGGTTTATGTGTGTATATATTAAATGTGTATACTTCCTTGGTCACAAGGTAAAATGTAATTATTACTATTAATAATAAAAAAACAAAAGTTTGAATGCTGCTGCCTAGTGCATTAGAAGAGTAGGCTCAAAGATAAGGTAGATATGGGAAGAAAAAAACTTGATCTTTATAGAGCTTAATGTGATCTGCCTCACAGGCAGGGTCATCAAATGAGTCATCAAATGGTGACTCATTTCTTTACCAATTCCATGATTTTCAATTGCATTGCATCTTTTCTAGGAATGCACTATCAAAGTATGTTTCAAAGAAGAGAGGAGTGTGTGCTTCAAAGAATTGTTTCATCTTATGTCATAGTGGTCTATTATCTTCAAGTATGAAAACTTCAAAAATAACTTTGAATTATCATTGAACTTGAGAACATCTTTTTATTTTTGAAATTCAGATTACCTAGAGAACTCATGTACTTGCTCTGGTGTTTGGTCCTACTTACTTGATCAGTGGTTTTTTCTAACGTGCCTGCCTGTGAGGATCCCATGTTTTATTTAGAACAAAGTTTAGTTGTCCCTTTCGAACTCTAAATGAATGTGATTTTGCTCTTTTTTGACTTCCTATGTTGCCAGTAGGTTTTTTCTCTTTCTCACTTCCTTCTTACTAGAGCAATCTGAAATGAAAGTAGTATTCATCTATTGACCTTATTAAGATTTTATATTGAATTTTATTCTTTTAATATCAATACAGTGTTTTGCTTCTGGCTCCATCAATTTTCATGAGATTTACCAGCTCCTAAGCATTTTATAAAAATGTGTTCCATGGATAATATCAGAGCCAGAAGAGTGATAGTCCTCTGAGCGTATAGCTTATTCGGAACCTAACCTGCTGCTCTGCACACACACAGATCTTTAAAATCAGCCATGAATCATGTCTACCATATGCAGGAAGTGCAAAAAAAAAAATTGAAAATGGCAAAAATAATTCTTTTTTAAAAATCAGTTTCATTTGCTATTCCACTGAACAAGGACTAATGGACTGACCCTCTATAATAAATGACCAATCGGAATCCTGAAATGACTATCCAGGCTCCCTAAAATGGACCGATCTCTCCCACTCACTCACCTGCACCAGATGGGTAAAAAAAACACCACTCCCTCACTATTCCATTCATTGGAATTCAGCCGGACCACTACCAATTTGTATATGCCTCATTGCTTTCAGATTTACTGAATCTTCAGTCCTCTTTCCTTCTCAGTTTTGCTGAGAAACACATCCAATATTAGCAGCTAGTATTTATTCAGTGCTTACTATGTTACAGGCATTATGCCTGATTTAATCCTCACAACAACCCACTGAGATAATTACTTGAATTAATTATCCTAAGATTTAATGGCTTGAAACAACAAAAATTATTTATTATCTCTCATGGTTTCTGTGGTTTAGGAATTTAGAAATTTCTTAGCTAAGAAATTCTTGTTTAGGTTTTTACATGTCATTGCAGTCAATTTGCCTGAGGCTGGGGTTAACCTGAAGGCTTTTTCACACTCATGAATCTAGGCCTGGACTAATCAGCTGAGATTCCTCAGGCATATCTCTCTATCTTTACACAATCTGTTCACAGGATCTCTTCAACCTGGTGACTTCAGATTGGTTAGACTTCAAGGCACCTGTCTCTAGAGAGGAGGAGAAAGAGAGAGAGGGAGGAAGGGAGGGAGGGAGAGACATAGGAAGAGAGAAGGAGGGAGAGAGAGAGAGACTGAGAGAGACAGAGAGACAGACAGAAGTTGTTTTACCTTTCCTAACTTAGTCTTAGAGGTCTTGCAGTGTCATTTTAGCTGTGTTTAATATTTTTTTTAGAAGCAAGTCACTAAGATCAGTCCATATTCAAAAGGATGAGGACTATACTTCATTCTTCTATGGAAGAAACGTCAAAGAATTTATAAACAACTCTTAAAACCACCACATTCTGCCCTCTGGCAACAAATTATTTGTATTCTTCCCACATCAAAATATACTCATCACCTCCCAAGATCTCTCAGAAGTCTCATCTATTATGGCTTCAGGCTCAACTTTGAGGTCTCATCTCTGAGGTCATCCAAATCATATTCTTAAGTATAGCACTTCGAGTAGAGTTCTTCTCCATCTGAAGACCTGTGACCTCAAGACACAAGTTATCTTTCCTTGGCACACTCAACAGATATTGGTGGAGCAGGCATAGTAAAACTGCTACAGACCTTCCTGTTCAGAAAGAGGAAAAAAGGATAGCATATAGGAATCACTGGTCTAAAATCCTGTTTGTCTCATGTTGTCAGTTCCTTAATTAGAACTCAGTCATAGTACCTGGGAATGATTGTCCAAAACTCTTGGGCATATTTTTCATTTTTCATAAGAAATGGCTAGTGTTTGCAGCTATTCTTGCCTGCTTCCTGCTTATATTGATTTTGGGGTCTGTAGGTCTCTTCATTTTTACTGTTTCTGTCCTGTTTCTGTCAAATTGACAGTGTTTCTATTGATACTGTTCTTTTAAAAACTTTATGGGCCTCTTATGAATCTTGTTGGATTCACTCCATTGGTCAAAAGCCACACCCACAAATCTCATTGACATAAACTTGTCCCCCCAGGCTTCCTATAAGATAGCTATAAGGGAGTATACTTAAGATTACTAGAAACCCTATAGTTTAATGAAGAAAATCTACAAGATATGTTCTTAAGATCATTAGAGGGGCTTTAATTTTTCAATTTGAGGCACCTATCTTAATTTTTCTGAGGTTATAATTTTTCTGAGGTCACATACGTGGTTGCATCTTTATATTATTTTCTTTCAACACCCTGCAATTGATCTTTTCCAGGAACCCATTCTTGATTTTAGCATCATTTGCCATATGGACTGATGGACTGAGACTAAAAACGTTTTATTTTAAAGTCCAGAAAGTCCTGGCTCCCTTATATATATTTAATAGTTATTTCATTACTTAATCTCTGTCCCTTTACACTTTACTATAGGCTGCACACACACATATACATGCAGACACACATACACACACATACAAGTCAGGGAATCCCTGTATTGGATCATCCACTTTAGTATTTACATTTTCTATTTTCTGCCTTGCTGTAGGCAATAATGCTGCTAAATTTCCTATCACTACAAAATAACTGTTCATTTCCTCCACTTTCAATAACATTTTTCATAATTTCTTTTAAGCTCTCATAAACATCTTTTTGGTTCACCAAGCTGTGGCTAACAGTTTCCCCAAGTTATTCCAGTTTCTTCCTCTACCTAACTCCAAAGCCACATAGTTTAGATGTTATTATAGCAGTACCAAAACTTAGTGGCTTAAAATAATAATAATAATAATTAATAATAATAATAATAATAACAAATTTAGTTTTTCCCACAAATCTGAAATTTGGGCAAAGCTTAGTGGAGTAGAGTAACCCACTTTTCCTCTACTCAATATCAGCCGAGGTGGCTTGAAAGCTGGGGTGGGAATCATCTGAAAGCTTACTTATGCATATGTCTGGCTGGGAGGACTTGAATAGGTGGGGCTGGGGTAGCTGGGAGTCTTTAGATGTTTCTCTTCAATTATCCCCATGTAGTTTCTTTACCTGGTTTCTCCAGCATGGCAGATTCAGTGTTTATAGACTTTTTACAGCTCAGGTTTTCTTAGACACAAGTTTTAAGAGAAAGAGAGAGCTGAGAAGTTGTCTCACTGTATCATCATTTATAATTAGCCTTGATAATCATACAAGGTCACTTCTGCCACATTCTACTCAGTAGAAGCAAGGCTGATCCACAGTCAAGGTGAGAGGGATTAGATTTAACTTATTATGGGAGAAATGTTAAGTAAATTACAGATGTATTTTAAAACTACCACAGTACTATTTATTATTATTTTCATTTTTTATAGATGAGGAAACTGAGGAATAGAGAGATTAAGAAACTTGTTTAATGTTATAAAGCCTGCAAGGGTCAGAGCCAGTTTCAGCCCAAGCTCTGCCATGTTCCCATGATTCTCATGGACAGTTTGACTGTGGACCCAATGGGGATCCTGTTCCTGGCTTTGATCATGGTCACTGCCTCCAGTATAAGACTTCAGATGTTTTCCTTGGTCTGAAGGAGCATCTTGTACCCTTCCCAAATCGTGACCATCATAAATTATGCGTGACCATCGTAATTTATTACACTTGGCCCTGCCCATCGGGGAACGGTGGGTTAGAAATTAGATCTATCACTTCATCTAATACATTTGTTAAGTGTCGATTCTATGCTAAGTGTATTTGTAATCATGAGGCACTTGCTAACATGTAAAAGATAGCATCTGACTTCACGGTGCTCATAGTCTAATGAAGGAGGCAAAATATAATAAGAAAATAACAAAATAGATTGGTTAAATATAATAATAGACATATGTGCAAGGTACAAAGGAAAGTAAAGCAAATTATTTCTACACTGAGTTTATAAAAGGCTTACTAGAAATGGGAATATCTAAACTGGGATTTAATGTATGAAAAGGTATTCCCCAGGTAGTCTAGAGTGGGAAAGGGCATTTCAGGCAGAAGAAAGAGTAATTTCTTTGGTAATTTATTCACCAATAATTTATATATTATTGGTAATGTATTTACCAATTTATATATGTATATCTGTTAGTGCATATATAAAAATGTTTCTCTAGATTTTATTCTAGGAGTGGAACTATTTAAATATGCTTATGCATATCTTTGCAAGAATGTCAAACTACTTTACAAATTGTACTAACTTGCGCTCTTATCAGCAGCGTATGAAAGCTTCTATTGCTCTAGATCCTTGCCAACATTTTGCATTGTCAGATTTTTAAAATAATTCCAATGTGTTGGATGTGTAACATTTCCTCATTGTGTTTTTATTTTGAGTTTCTTTGATTACTAATGAAGTTGATTGCTTTTTCATATATTTAATGGTCATTTATTTTGCTGCGATTCCTGTTCAAGTTTTTTGTTTATATTTCTATTGGGCTTGGATTTTTTAAATGATATGTTGGAGATCTTTATGTATTCTGAATATGAGCTCATTTTAAGCTTTAAAATATACCCACCCCATATTTTGTAGCTTGTTTTTCATTCCTTTCATGTTGTATTTGATGAAGCGAGACATTCTTAGTTTTAATTATAGTGAAATTCATTTGCCTGTTTTTTTTCCAGCTTTATTGAGATATAATTAACATTTAATATTGTGTAAGTTTAAGGTGTACAATGTGATGATTTGATACATGTATATATTGTAAAGTGATTATCACAAAAAGGTTAGTTTCTTCTTTAATTTCTTTCATCGGTGTTTTATAGTCTTTAGTATACAGATCTTTCACCACCTTGGTTAAATTTATTCAGAAGTTGTGGTGATTCCACAGAGTAGTGGTTAGCACGTCTGCTTTACACATAGAAGGTCCTGGGTTTGCGCTCCTGGTGGAGCCACGGACCATACCCCAGGTGTGACAGGCCTCGAGTGCGCCAGGCCCTGGGTGCGCCAGGCCCCGGGTGTGTGCCGCGAGCATGTGGGAAGAGGCACCCCACTTTCAGAGATTCAGTTCTTAAGGGGAGACGGCAACATCCGTAAGTCAGGGGTGGAAATGGCGGGGAGTGGATTTAAAAAAAAATTTATTCAGAAGTTAATTGTCTTCAATGCTATTGTAAATAAAATTTTCTTTATTTCTTTTTTAGAGAGTTTATTGTTAATGTATAGAAACACAATTGATTTTTGCATCTTGAAACTTAACTGAATTTCCTTATTAGTTCTAACAGTTTTTTGGTGTAGTCTTGAGAATTTTCTTTATATAGGATCTCATCATCTGCAAACAGAGACAATTTAGTTCTTCCCTTTCAATTGGATGCCTTTTATCTATTTTTATTGCCTAATTGCCATGGCTAGAAATTCCAGTGCTGTGTTGAATAGGAGTGCTGAGAATAGATACTCTTGTCTAGTTTCTGATTTTAGAGGAAAAGCTTTCGATCTCTCACTACTGAGTATGATATTAACTGTGCACTTGTAACATAGGGCCTTTATTAGGTTGAGGTATGGTCTTTCCATATTTAATTTTTTGAAGATTTTTACCATGAAAGGATATTGAATTTTGTTAAACGCTTTTTCTACATTTATTGAGATGATTATATGATTTTATTTTTTATTCTATTAATATGGTGTATCACATTTATTGGTTTGTATATGTTAAATCATGCTTGTATTCCACGGATAAGTCCCACTTGCTCATGGAGTGTAATCCTTTTAATGTGCTGTCGAATTCGGTTTGCTAGTATTTTGTTGAGAATTTTTGCATCCGTATTTATCATGGATACTTGCCTATAGTTTTTCTGTAGTGACCTCATGTGGCTTTGGTATCAGGATAATGCTGGTCTTTGGTGATGTCACGTTTACGTGATTCTTTGTGACCCTGTATCCTTACATTAGTATTTGTGCAATTGAAGAAATATTCTCCTTTTCTGGCCTTTCTCAGCCATTAAGTGAGGTTGCTGACTTGTTTACCTGTCCTGGCCTTAGGATAATATTGCTTGGCTCTCCAGCATCTCAGGCCAGGCTTCCTGGGCAGGACCGGTGACTTGCTTCCCAGCTTCCCAGGTGTTGCTTGCTCTAAAACGTGCTCCACAGCTGGGATGGCCTGCTGACTTGAGACCCATCCTTGGCATAATTGCCAACCATGTAGCCTAGCCAGAAAGTGTCACGCGCTCAGCTTTGTGAAGGAGCTGAGCCACTGTCTGGAATCTCTAATCGGGTGCAGAGGTCTGCAGGAACACAGTCTGCTAAGATCCATAGTAGGTTTTGTGAACCTTGCACACCCCCGCCCCATCCCTGTCTGATTCCCCCAGTTATCCTCATGGCACATCATCTAAGTGGGCCTGCCAGAAAGGGTCCCAAAATGCAAGGGAGGCTAGATGTCCGCCTTAGGTTCTCCTTTTCCCACTAGAGAAATTGTAGGCCCAAGGCCGGGGCAGCTCGGGCCTTGGGGGAGGGGTGATACAGTCAAAGAGAAACCACTCCTCTAATGTAGCTTTTCTTAGTTTTTATGACCCAAAGGGTTGATGCAGCCTCACGCCCAGTTTCTGGGATTCTCACAAAGGTGTTTTGTCTATGGATATTTGCTAGTTGTTTTTTTTTTATGAGAAGAACTGAAGTCAGGAACCAGCTATTTCTTTATTTTTGTGATGTCATTCTCCTATTTGCCTGTTTCTTTAAGATTAGAGGGTTTTGTTTGTTTCATGTGTGTGTCTTATTTAAAAAAGCTTTCTTACCATGGGGCCATAAAGTATTCTCCTATAATATTTTCTAAAAGAGTTATTATTTCTACTTTTTCATTTATGAGGTTAATAAACATGAAGTTGATTTTTTTGTTGGTAGTGTTAGAAGAAGATCTAAAATTCTTTTTTAAAAACTATATTCCAGTTCACTGCAATGACAGCTATCAGTGATACATACCTGGGATTTTTGTTCTGTTTCTCTGCACAATTACTGTAATTACTATAATATCATCATATGATGTCATATCTGATAGTTATGGCAAATCAATCCACCTTATTCATTTTCAGGTGTGTTTTGGCTATTTTTTTGTTTATTTCACTTCTATATAAATTTTAAAATCTGCTTATCAAGTTCTACAATCTAACCTGCTAAAATTCTGATTGTGATTGTATAGAATCTATAATTTGAAACATTTGACAATTTTATAATATTGAAACTTTCAGAAACATATTTTATTGGATTTTTAATTTCTCTCTCAACAAAGTTTTATGATTCTTAAGTTTTTATACCTATTTTATTAGACTACTTCTATTTATATATCATGTTTTTAATGTTAATGTACTCTTTAAATTTTTATTTTCTAAATGTTGCTGCTAAATATAAATACAGTCGATTTATGTCTACTTGGTTTGATTTAGTGTTATATATTTCTCTGCTAAGATATCTTATATTCTCATTTATTATAGCATTTAAAGAAATCTTACATGTATAGTT
Organism: Pteropus alecto; assembly: GCF_000325575.1. Taxonomy (NCBI): domain Eukaryota; kingdom Metazoa; phylum Chordata; class Mammalia; order Chiroptera; family Pteropodidae; genus Pteropus; species Pteropus alecto. The sequence goes on along the minus strand of NW_006438113.1, from coordinate 17,975,932 downwards.
ATAATTTTTGCTTTAATGTACCTATCTGATCATTCCAGCATCTGATTTATCTTGGGAGTAGCATCTGTTGATTGACTTTTCTCCTGAGATTGGGTTATATTTTCTTGGATCTCCATATGTCGAGTAATTTTGGTATATATAATGGACATTTTGAATGTTATGTTGTGGAGATTCTGAATTTTGTTACATTTCTCTAAGACTGTCAATGTTTTAGCATGTGTTATGGGCTGAATTTTGTTTCCCCTCAAATTTCTATGTTGAAGTTCTTATCCTCAGTATTTCAGAATGTGACTGTATTTGGTAATAGAGTCTTTAAAGAAGTAATTAAAGTAAAATAAAGTCATTTGTGTGAGCTCTAATCCTTTATGTGTCCTTATAATAATAGGAAGCTTAGAAATAGACTTAAACACAGAGATAAGACCATGTGGAGACACAGGGAGAGGATGACCATCTATGAGCTAAGGAGAGAGGTCTCAGAAGAAACTAGCTTTACCAATGCCTTGATCTTGGACTTCCAGCCTCTAGAATTGTGAGAAAATAAATCTCTGTTGCTGAAGCCATCTAGTCTATGCCACTTTGTTTGGTAGCTGTAGCAAACTAATATAATAGGCAATTAACTTGGCTAGATTCAAACTAAAAATTATCATGCCCATGGTAGCTAGTAGTTCAGATCTTAATTTAGTTATTTAAGCCTTAGCTGTAAGATGCTTTCCATTTTCTCCATGAACGAGTGGTTCAGAGGGTCTGTCAGAGATTTAGGCACAGTTTAAATACAAAATTTGGGGGTACCTTTCAATGACTTTTTCCTTCTTAGGTCCTCCATCTCACTCCTGGTGGTCCTGAGTTCCTTAGACATTTTTCCCAGTTCTTTTGGTTAGAGGCATAGCAAGCTTTCCATTAGAGTTTTAACTGCCCTAAAAGAAAAGCCACAAAAAAGGAGACTCACTCCATGCTAATTCCTTGCTTCAATTTTTGTTCTTTTCCAAATCCGCCTAACTTTATTCAGTCTCTAAAGGCTTTAGGTCGTTGGGTTCTTAATTTTGTCCCGAAGTTATAGCTATTATTTGCAGGGGCATCAGGTTGTTAGGCACTCTCTTCTCCATATTGGAAGTGAAACTTGCATTGGTTTTTGAATACTGATTTTAGAATCTAACTGCCTTTAGAAATTTTCTTAGTGATCCCAAATAAGTTATCTCTAAATTTAGGAGGTGTTTTTCTTTTGGGAAAAACATAGAAACCAGAAGCTTATTGACAGTGAATTTAAATGGTAAGAGTGTTTTGACTTACTGTACGTAGCTGATATAAAAGATTTTTTTTATTGGCCTTTATGATTTTACCAAAAAAACATTCTGACTTTTTCAAGATCAAGATTGTTTTCTTGATCAATATCACATAGTTTAGCTAATGATATTAAAGATGCTCACTTTTCTACATGAATCTTAAGAGAAACAGGTCAATGAAATATATTCCTTTTTACTTCTTATTTAGAAATTGAGAGAAAAAAAACAGTGAGATAGGGGTGCACATGTATGTGTATTTGTGTGTTTCAATGGTTAAGTAAGTCCTGGTCACTGAGGCTTATATTTTGGAATCATTTTCATTTCATTTGGATGATTCTCTGAGACCTAGCACTATTTCTTTATTTCCTTAGCTCTGTGAAAAAAGGAAGCCTTCACAGGGGCCCCTAGATTAGGAGGAACATTTATTAACATGTATTTTTTAAACATACTGATCCTGAGGAAAAACACAGAAAGATCCATAGATATCTACTATGCAAGATCCAGGGCTGCAAAAAGTATCAAGACTGATGTTGTTTCCTCAAGCCCCTTTCTGCCCTCTCAGTTAGCTAAGATTACAGTGTATTCAGTATTAGGCAAATTCGTATTCTTAATGACAAAAGTGGTCTGACCAGTATAGGCAGGAGTAGTGAAGAAGGATTATTTTATACCTAAGGCCCAATAATCATCAATTTCTTATCATGTATGTAAGATTTAAGTCAAGCAAGGAACGTCAAGCTGCACTGGTCAAGGTACCTACCAAAAGCAATCCTAAGCATTCTGTCACTTTGGCAATGACTGTCAAATGAAGATTTTTATCATCAACACCTCAAGGATGGATTTGTATGGCACTGGAGTAGAAATCTTCTTACCTTACCTAGGCCCTTACCTAGGAAGACTTCAAGACAAAAGTTTTTCTTTTTCTTTTTTTTATCCATGCAGAAGCCTTTAACATCTATGCTTTGGAGAAGTTGTCAATGATGTTTAAAGGCAATATATGCTCCAAGTCATTCATTAAGACTTGAGAGCAAGAAATCTTAGTTCAGAGGAGGAGATTCCTTTTACATTAAGATTTTTATCTTTAGTTGATGCCAAAATCTGACCATACTGGCCCTGATCTCAGACCGCCAGGCTCCAGAATTGTAAGAAAATACATTTCTGTTGTTTAAGCCATCAATAACAAAAACAGCAACAACAACAAAATTTCCATCTTCCACTAGAATCTAAACTCTATGTGTGTTCCAGGAATACGTTATGCTTATTCCTGTTCTCTCTGTCTCTTCTACCTGAAATATTGCCTCTTTTTCTACCCATATATTTCAAACCAACATTTTCCTTCTATATCTATACTATAATATGTCATGTAGAAATTTTTGAAAAATGAGGTACAGATATGTGTCTTGGTGAGGAAACATAATGAAGGCATATCATGAATAAAAATAGAATTGTGGTAGAAGTAAAATCTTATATATGTACATATAATGAGGAAAAAAGACAGAAGAGTACAAACCATATTATTATTAGCAGTTATTGCTCGAAGAGTGTGATCTTGGGGAGGAAATTTACCTTTCCTTATATTTATGTCTTGTTTGAATTCTTAAAAGTGTATGCATTGCTTTTGTGAACAGAATAAAAGCTAGTTAAAAGAATTTAAAAATTGTATTTTATCCACAAATCTTTCCTTGAAAGTAATCTTAAATTGCTAACTTGTACTATATACTTCTTAGATTTTATAGAAAGTCTTTTATTATTTCTTATTTGTGTGTAGGTCTTGCTTCTCTCTTCAGCTTGCTAATAGTCTTGCTTAGGACAGATGTGTAATACTATTCTAAATCTTCTCAAATTCCCAGAAATGGATTAAACATATTGTATGTTCTCAGAAAACATGGAAGTATTGAATTAGCCACAGAAAGAACAGCATTTGGCTTGTAAAAATCAACATGTATTTACTCTCTAAGTGTAAGGACTATGAGTCATCTCAGAAGGTTGGAAAGCGTGGGAAAGATGTTGGTGCAAATGGCAAGGATGAATAGTCTCTGAGCTCTTACTTGGCAGGAAAGGTTTTTTTTTACTGGAGAAAGGACCACTGATACATGGCATTTTTGATTACCACAATAGCAACTAGGTGAATGCAGCAGGAAAAATGTTTTAGGTAGGTTAGTAGGTGTCTTTCTATACTCCGTTGGGGTCTGGGAGGAAAGAGAAAGATAGCTTCTCTTGAGGAAAGTTCTGCCCTTTTCCCTCAAGTTCTAAGGCACTGCTCATCCACAGGCTCTCTGCCCTTTTAAATATATAGACTTCCTTGCTTCATCTGAAATATATATTCCCTTAAAAACACTCCCATCTCTTTCTCTCAGGACTACCAGCCTACCTGACTAATGTGAGATCCAATCTAGCTAAAGTCTGTAATTTTTGAGCTTAAATTTCATGGGCTACTTTCATCCTCAAATTCACCCATACTAATTGTCTTCTGGAAGCCTGGGTGAAAATTAATATCATCATATACCAGGGACAAGCAAATGGTCCACAGAGACATGTAATTTTTTACCTTGACTGATAGAAGAATGGATGCTCAGTAACAATATGGAGGAATGTGAGGTCAAGATTGAAATATGAGTCTGAAGACAAGCCAGGTTGAAAGCTTTGATCTCTCTCTAAATGTTTCATGCATGGAAAGAGATGAGGTGGCTATTTTAATGTCTAGATCAGTTAGACTTACTTCTCACATGATTACTATTAAGCTGTTTATATCTTGGAATTTATCTTGTCTTGTGCTCTCAGTCTTTCTCCCTAAGGAACTTGGACAATGTCTTTTTTTCTCCCCAGACTAAGCAAAAAGAACTCCCCTTTTACAGGATCCCAGAGACTCTATAGACATAGGTGATTCTGTCTCAATAATCTAAGTGTATATCCTCTCTCTCTCCCTCCCTCCCTTCTCCCTCCCACCCTCTTCTCTTTCTCTATGCCCTGGCTTTGGTGTGTTGAAATGTGGTCTTCCTAGCTTCTCCAAATCTTAAGTTCTCCCACGTGAGTCTCTCCTATTTGGACCCATTCAACCATCATTGTATTGGGTGAGGATCCTTTGCTCAACAGAAATTTGCTGGGCAATGATCTAACTGACTCAGTTATAAAACATACTCCTCTTCTTCCTCCTCCTTTTTTTCATGATCTCTTTGAGAGAATATCAGACTATCACCTTCCTAGAATAACGATTCTATTTGGCACAGAGACCTTTAAACACTCCCACTGTTTTGTGGTTGATTTGGGAGGGAGCACAGGGTGATAACTTGAGAATGATCCTGTGCAGGCAAAGAGAAAAGAAAAAAAATATATTTGAGGCTAAGTGGGAGTTAGTGGGTTTCTTGATTATACTCATGCTTTGAAAGGCTGAACTATCAATGTGAATCTGTGGGGAGAAGGAAATCAAAAGGATTTTAAGAAGTAGTAATAAACAAGTGACAAAGTTCCCAAGAAGGCTTCAGAGTTCTCTTTGCATCTTCTATGAGTTCTTTTTACGTTTCAAGCCAAGCCTGATCAACTGTGTGTGGATTTGGCCAGTGTATTGGGTGAGTTAGCATCGGTAAGTTTCCTGTCAGTTGCAATCTCTTGTCAAAGGAGGTAGAGACTGCTATTTCATGAATTATTTCAGTCATTTTCAGCTTTGTTTATTGGCTCATGATCTAGCACAATGATTAGCTTAAGAAAAGAGGAATCATTGTTGAATCATTGCTATGGAGAAACCTAGTTTCGGACTAAAGATACCCTTCTCTTAGAGTTTTGCACCTTTAGGAGCCTTCAAAGAATGCCATAAAAATTTCTACAATGTTTGTTGGTCTCTTGGGCTGGTGTCTTGGGATATTTGTATAATCGATCATATATTTCTTAGCAAAAAAATTAATTTATTTTTTCCTATTTGAGCTTTTCAAGTGAATCACAACTGACAGTATCGTTAGTTTTCTTACTTCCCACTGAGGGTTTTACTTTCTTAGAACTTGCCTCCTTTTTTTTTTTTTTAAGATATTTGACTTTTTATTGACATAAACTAGTTTTACCAGCAAATTTCACCCTATTAAAGAAAATCACCCATTCCTTCTTCACTTGCTTGACATTGTGTTTCTGCTGTTTCTTTCTGCCTCTGGGTAATTAAAGCCCATTATTTCTACAATTTGCATTTCCCTCAGTTTTCTGAAAAAAAAAATGATTTAGGTGAGGTAAGTCTATCATTCTGAATCAAAACAAAGCATTTTTTTTTTTTCAAAAAAGAATTAGCTAATTTGAAAAGTTAAACTTAACACTTAAATTATATTTCCTGGTTTTAGAGGTGAGATTATTTCCATTGCATAATTTTGAGCTAATCTTAGAGTATTTAATGATTAAATTCTCATTTGTGGAAATTCAAGATTTCTTCTGTAGAGTTATCACAAAACTCTGATGTTATCGAATAAAAATCTCAATTAGATTTTTTTGAAGTTCCTTCAAGATTGTCATTTCCCTGTTCAACTTTTTTAACATCCAGCTTCAGTTACAGATATACTCAACTTTCGGTAATTTATTCTATTGAATAACAGTAATATTTCTTGTGGCACATGTGAAATATTCCCTGGTGAGCTGGAGAAGGCTCTAAATTTGTAAGATTTGGGTTATAGACCTAGTGTTATAATTACTGGTAGACCACAGAATTCATTAGCATTCTTGGTTTTCAGCCAACAGAAACTAACTGGCTAATTCATCTAAAAGGATACTGAATAATCTATAGAGTTAAAGTAAGAATTGAACAATTCGGTCATGAGAAATTAGTCTAGATGCTAAGAAGCTTTAGGCACTTAGATAGCAGAAATGAATGGACAGTCTTTTTTAGGGTACTGCCAGTAGTATTCTCAGATCCAACTACTTCCAATTTGTATATTACTTAGTTCAATATTCTGATTCCTAGGAGATTGAATCTGATTGACTTTGCTTAGTTTCATATGACCAAACACAGTAAGGGGTGATGGTGATGGGTCTTGATTTACAGTACCAAAATGACAAAGAGAAAGGTGGGTACTGAAACTAAAATACATAGGAAGAGATGCTGACCAGATCAAAACAATATATGTTCACTTCAGCCAGGTACTAGCCATGTAAGTATGAACAAATAGTCTCCTCAGAGGCTATTTTAGTTTATTTTTTCATTTGCCAAATAAAGAAAAAACAAATTCTGTCCTGCCTTTTTCATAGAGGTATTAATGAGATATGTTTAAGTGAGCTATCTCATTGAATGAGAACATGATATCTAAATGTTATTTAAAAGATATCTAAATGTGCAAACACATTGGAAATTGTACAGAGTTTAGATATTGCAGTATTTTAATTTCATGGTGGTTTTTTTTTTTTTTTTGCAGGACATTGTAAAATGTTTATTAAAATCTAGCATTCTCACCAGTACTATATTTTCTGGCTCAAAATATGACTATCCTATGTTTATACAGATCTCTGCACTTTTAAATGCCTAAAGTATTTTTTAAATTAAGTTTATTGGAGTAACATTGGTTAATACAATTATATAATATTCAAGCATACATAATCTATTGACATCTGTATATTCTATTGTATGTTTACCATCCAAAGTCCAGTTTCCTTCAATACTATATATTTGATCCCCTTTACCCACTTCTCCCTCTCTTATACCCTTATATCTGACCCCTTTTATCTTGTCTACCTCCCTCCTCCTCCCCCACCCCACTAGTAAACAATACTTTATAGTCCTCTAGTAACCACTAGTCTATTGTCCATGTCCATGAGTCTCTGTTTGTTTGTCCTGTTCATTTGTTGCTTTTAGGTTTATATCCCACATATAAGTGATATCATATGATTTTCAACTTTTTCTGTCTGGCTTATTTCGCTTAGCATGATTATCTCGAGGTCCATCTATGTTGTCACAAATGGCGGTATTTCATCTCTTCTTATGGCTGAGTAATATTCCACTGTAGATATGTACCACAGCTTCTTTAGCCAGTCATCTATCGTAGGACACTTCGGTAGCTTCCATGTTCTGGCCACTGTGAATAATGCTGCTATGAACATTGGTGTGCGAATATCTTTTCGAGTATGGGTTTTCAAGTCTTTGGGGTAATAGCCAGTAGAGGGATTACTGAATCATATGATAGATCGATTCTTAGCTTTTTGAGGAAGCTCCATACTGTTTTTCATAGTGGCTGTACCAATTTGCAGTCCCAGCAGCAGTGTATGAGAGTTCCTTTTTCTCTGCATCCTCTCCAACATTTGTTATTACTTACCCTGTTGATTATAGCTATTCTAACAAGATGTGAGGTGGTATCTCATTGTGGTTTTGATTTGCATTTCTCTAATAGCTAGTGATGTTGCGCATCTTTTCATATATTTGTTGCCCACTTGTATGTCCTCTAGGGCGACGTG
>NW_006438113.1:17965281-17967908 GCF_000325575.1 Pteropus alecto | reverse complement strand
TTTTTACTGGGGGCATTGTGGGTTTTTTTTTTTTTTTTTTGTTATCGAGTAGTATAAGTTCTTTGTATATTTTGGATATTACGCCTTTATCAGAGGTGTTGCTTGCAAATATATTTTCCCTTTCGGATGGTTGTCTCTCTACCTTGTTGACGATTTCTTTTGCTAAGCTTTTGAGTTTGATATAGTCCCATTCATTTATTTTTGCTTCTTTTGCTTGCCTTTGAGGTCAAATTCATAAAATCCTCTTTAAGTCTAAGGTCCTTGAGTTTAGTTCCTATGTTTTCTTCTATGTATTTTATTGTCTCAGGTCTTATATTCAGGTCCTTAATCCATTTTGAGTTAATTTTGGTGTGCAGTGATAGACAACAGTCTAGTTTCATTCTTTTGCAGGTGGCTTTCCAGTTTTCCCAGCTCCATTTATTGAAGAGGCTTTCCTTTCTCCACTGTATGTTTTTGGCTTCTTTGTTGAAAATTAGTTGTCCATATAAATATGGGTTTACTTCTGTACTCTCGATTCTTTTCCACTGGTCCATGTGTCTGTTTTACTGCCAATACCATGCTGTTTTGATTACTGTTGCTTTGTAGTATAATTTGAAGTCGAAGAGAGTGATGCCTCCAGCCTAGTTCTTTTTTCTCAGGATGGCTTTGGCAATTCAGGATCTTTTGAACTTCCATACAAATCCGATGATTTTTTGTTCTATTTCTTTAAAAACTGCTGACGGGATTTTGATAGGGATTGCAGTAAATCTGTATAATCCTTTAGGTAATAAGGTCATTTTAACTATGTTGATTCTTCCAATCCAAGAACATGGAATATCTTTCCACTTCTTTGTATCGTCTTCGATTGCTTCTAATAGGGTCTTGTGGTTTTCATTATATAGGTCTTTCACTTGTTTCATTAAATTTATTCCTAGGTATTTTATTCTTTTTGTTGCAATTGTAAAAGGAATTATTTTTTCCACTTCTTTTTCTGATGCTTCATTATTAGAATGTAGGAAAAATATAGATTTTTGAAGGTTGATTTTATATCCAGAGACTTTACTATATTTTCTTATTGTTTCTAGTAGTGTTCTTGTGGAGTCTTTAGGGTTTTCTATATAGAGAATCAAGTCATCCACAAATAATGACAGTTTGACTTCTTTGTTTCCTATTTGGATGCCTTTTATATCTTTCTCTTGTCTGATTGCACTTGCTAGGACCTCCAATGTTATGTTGAATAACAGTGGTGATAGTGGATAGCCTTGCCTTGTTCCTGATCTTAGAGGGAAGGTTTTTCGTTTTTCACCATTAAATATAATGTTGGCTGAGGGTTTGTCATATATGGCCTTTATTATGTTAAGGTACTTTCATTCTATACCGATTTTGTTAAGATCATAAATAGGTGCTGTATCTTTTCGAACACTTTTTCTGCATCTATTGATATGATCATGTGATTCTTATTTTTTAATTTGTTTATGTGGTATATTATATTAATCTATTTGCATATGTTGAACCACCCTGTGCCCCTGAGATGAAGCCCATTGATCATGGTGTACAATCTTTTTAATATGTTGCTGTATTCGGTTCGTTAGTATCTTATTTAGGATTTTTGCATTTGTATTCATGAGAGATATTGGTCTGTAGTTTTCTTTTTTTGTGTTATCTTTACCAGGTTTTAGTATCAAAGTAATATTGGCCTCATAGAATAAGTTGGGAAATATTGCCTCCTCTTCGATTTTTAGAAAGAGTTGAGGAGAATAGGTATTAGATCTTTGAATGTTTGGTAGAATTCACTGGTGAAGCCAACTGGTATTGGATTTTTACTTTTTCGTAGTTTTTTGATGATCATTTCAATTCTTATACTGCTGATCAATCTATTTAGATTTTCCACATCTTCTTGATTTAGTCCAGGAAGGTTGTATTTTTCTAAATACTGGTCTATTTCATCTAGGTTATTAAATTTGATGTTGTATACTTTTTCATAGTATTCTTGTATGATCCTTTGTATTTCTGTGATATCAGTCGTAATTTCCCCTTTGATCCGTGATTTTCTTTGAGTCCCTTCTCTTTTTTCCTTAGTGAGTCTAGTCAGGGGTTTGTCCATTTTATTAATCTTCTCGAAGAACCAGCTCTTTGTTGCATTTATTTTTCTATCTTTTTTTTTGTTTGTTTTCAGTTTCATTTATTTCTGCTCTAATTTTGAGTATTTCTTTCCTTCTGCTGACTTTAGGCTTCATTTGGTCTTCCTTTTTTAGTTTTTTTAAGATGAAGCGTTAGATTGTTTATTTGGGCTCGTTCTTGTTTTTGGAGATAGGCCTGTAATTATATGAACTTTCTTCTTATGATTACTTTTGCCATGTTTCAGAAGTTTGGATATGTTGTACTATCAATATAATTCATTTCTATGTATCTCTTGATCTCTTTTTTTATTTCTTCTCTGACCTAGTTTTTCTTCAGTAGCATGTTGTTTAATCTCCATGTATTTGTGGTTCTTCCAGCTTTCTTTTCGCAGTTAATCTCTAGTTTCAAAGCATTATGATCAGAGAATATGGTTGGGATGATTTCCACCTTCTTATATTTGTTGAGGCTACCTCTGTGTCCCAGTATGTGGCCAATTCTTGAGAATGTTCCATGTGCACTAGAGAACA
>NW_006438113.1:17932979-17963937 GCF_000325575.1 Pteropus alecto | reverse complement strand
GGTTTCTCTCTTCTTCCTTCTGATTTATTTCTAGATTTCTGTCTTCGGTATCACTGATACTTTCTTCCATTTGGTCAACTCTATTTCCCAAGCTTGCTATTTTATTTTTCAACTCTTGCAGTGTGTTCTTCTTTATCTCCAGAAGTTCTCTTTGGTTCTTTTTGAGGGTTTCAATCTCTTTGTTCTGCTCATCTAGCTGTTTTTTTAATTCCTGCAATTGTTGATATGACTCATTTCGGAACTCATTGCGTTTTTTCAGAAGTACCATCCTGAATTCTCAGTCATTTAAGTCATATATTTTTATGTCTGTAAACTATTTTCTGGATATTTTTCTCTTTCTTTCTGAGATGCCTCTTCACCTTGGTCATTCTTGTGTTTAATGGAGTATTTTTGTGCCTGGGCATTAGTGGAAGTGTATTCTGCTGTTTTTCCAGAAAGAAGGTTTATTATATAAATGTCTGTCTTTAGCTTGTTGCAAAGAAGGCATTTTTCTTTGGGTTTCCAGTAGGTGGTGTCTAAGCCTCTTGGATCCCTGCATTATAGAGAGCCTTAAAGTGTCTTTTAAAAAATTTTCTTGTAGAAATTTAATCACACTTGCTACCCTCAGTTTCAGTCTCTGTCAGTGTCAGCAACAGTCTCAGCAGCATTTGCTCAGATTCCCTTGGGGCTCCATGGTGATCAGTCTTGGAGGGTATGGGTGGAGGTGCCCTCTGTATTGGGAGCTGGGGGCTGCAGTTCAGCCAGTTTTGCAACTGGCAGGTGAGTAAAAATCAACTGTTGTTTCTCTGTGGTCCTCGCTTCTCTGTCTTCCGCCCTGATGACTGGGCTCCCTCGCCCAGCATGGGGAGCTCGCAGCAGTTCCCGGCAGGGCTGTTCAGGAAAGTTCCCGCACCTTCGCCCCTTTCCCTCTTCCTGCAGTGAGCTCTGGCAACTGGGAGAGCCAGCTTCTTTATTTCTCCCAGTCTACTGCCAGACACCTGGGGTTCTGACCTGTGGTAGCTCTTATGCGCAGATCCCTCACTCAGACATGCTGGTATGCAGTTTAGGTGTTTTTTTTATTGAGTTTTAGATGTTCAGCTTATTGTTTCAAGGGGAGAGATCTGGGGACATCTCTCACTCTGCCATGTTTCCACCTGAATCTCTAAAGTATTTTAAAGACATTGTATTTCTAAGTTTTAAAAAAAGTCTATATTACATATGCATTCATTTTTTCATCTTTTAGTTTCTGTGACAGTGCAGTAGGTAAATGAGGTATCTTGTGTGTAAATAAATTTTATTTCATTAAAGCAATAACAGAAAAAAATACATGAATCATAGGTGCACAATTCATTGAATTTTCTCAAATGAACACACCCAATATTGAGAACTAGCCCTTGAAAAGGCCACTCTTAGACTTTCCTAGTCACTACTCCACCAAAGATAACAACACTCTTGATTTTTATCAATAGATTAATTTTGTCTATTCTTGAAGTATAAATGGAGATATAGCATATTAACTTTCTTTTTTGGTAAAATGTTTGTTGGATTCAGTCATAATATTGCCTGACTCAAATTCTTATTTTTATACAGTATTACTTAATGGGACTCAATTTGTTGCTAGGTACTAATGTCCAATTTCTATTTTTATGCACCATAAAAAACTCTACGTTATTTCTTAGTCGCCTCCTATTGGCTTTCTAGCCTCTTGTCCCTTGTAGTGTAGCTTAAGTGTTAACTGAACACACTTAGGGGAAAGCCATTGTTTATTGGTCTTATTTCTTTATATCTTCATTCTTTAAGATAGCTTGGCCTCTGCAGTCCTGCCTAAATCGGAACCCCAATCTTCAATTTTTGTCTCCAGCTCTGAAAGGCTTTTGAATTCTCTGAATATTTCTTAGCAATCACCTGCTTGGTTTCTCAGCCTCTTGCCATAACAAAGAAAATACATATGCCACAAAGAGAGAAGCTGGACACAAAATATTTGACTCATCTCACTGAATATTCTTCTGTCCAGAATTTTGATTTTAAAGTTTTCATTTTCTCAGCAGCAATACAATTTCTTTGGATAATTATAAAAATATTTTAGCTGAATTTTCATGTTGTTCTTAAAAGGAGTGTAGGTCTACTACATCCAGCATAATCAGAAGTAAAAATCAGTGCCCATTTTCTTCCTTCACTATTTATTTATGATTTTAATTGATTTATAACTTATATGCAATAAAATGTACGATCTCGAGTATACAGATCCACAGATCGATAGATCGACTTTTTACTACGTATCAGAGCACCAATATTCTTTTACTGGTGGAATGTCTTAGTTCAGTTCCTACAAACTCAAATTTTTATAGAAGCATGTTTTTAATTCATCAAGTTTATATAAATGTAAAATATTATTATTTGTAGAATACATGAACTTATTTCTTGTCTTAAGGAGTTTATAACCTAGATGGGGAATTAAGTTTTATACACAACGAACTCACTTTATCTTACAGATTACATTACCCAGATGCTAACTTTCTTCCTTGGATAGCCTGGGTAATTTAGTGGAAAAAGAAAGACTGGGACTTAAACAGACTTTGGATTTTGCTTATGCTTCATATTTGAGAATGTTTCTAGAGCAAGCCGATTGAATCCCAGTGACTCTCAGTTTTTCCATTTTACAATTTGAATGATATCTAGATTATAGAATCATTTTGATGATGAGATTATATATATAAATGTCTATTATAGTAAATGCTACATGCTAGTGATGTATTAATGTTAGACACAACTCATTTTATTCTCTACTAAGCATTTTTCTCATTAGCCGATATCCATTACCTTGCTTGTCCCTCCTTTTCTTGACATGATTGCATTTTCACAGGTGGTTATTATTCCCTTATTATCTCACCCCATGCTCTCGGGCATGGAAGATACTAGCATATTATTGATTACTAGTATTACCCATTATTCTCCTCCTGTCAATTATTGGGAGTTGCTTGGACACAATTCGTATTCCTCATATATAAAAGTGGACGATAGAGGTGTGTGCTGAGGGCAGAAGGGTGCTCTTTGATTGAAAAAATCTACTCCCGTCAGCAAGAACGGCATTCTTTCTAGAGTGTTAATTCTCCACTTTCCTCCATCCTGTGCCTCAGAGGTTTTAAACTAGGGCATCTGGCATCATTTCCTCTTTCTTTCTAGTTGAGTCTCTGATCAAACTTTCTGTGTCTGAGTTCACTCCTGGAGGGCTGGGGGATTATTGTGAGGCATACGTTTTTAATTTGGTAAAATTAAATCTCTTCAGTTAAATCTACTGTGAAATTAGAACCTTGACTCAAACCTGACATCCAATAAGATCCCTTTGAAAGTGGCCTGATTTTACATGAACTCAAATGGCCACAGTAGCCTCAGGTCCCTTTCAAATTTTTCAGCTCAGCTGCCTGTTGGGAGATGCAAGATTGTTGCAAAAAGATAGAAGTACATTTTCAGGTGTGGAAAGGGCAGGTTGTGGTAGATATTCAGAGTAATGTAGGAATATTCTCTTATATCTGTATTTCAGGGCCCTTTATTAAGTAGCTTGTGTATTATTTAGTGACCTGGTTACTGAACTATGTGTGCAATGAATTTATTACCACCGAATTCTTCTCTGTTTAATGACATTACAGTATTTCGATAGAATTAATAGTACTGACACTGAGCTCATTTTAATTTGTTTTCCCTTTGTATGCGAGATAATCTATCTACACAGTGTAAAATGATTGCTATTAGGTCTGATATTCTTGTTTTTTTCTAGGTAGCAAAGTTTAGTATGCTTAAGGAAACATTTAATTGGCATTATTCAATTAAGATTGCATTTTGCATGTAATTTGTAAAAATAAAAAGAAAGTTGTTTGACTTCCTACATTCATAAAGTTAAACAAGGCTAAATTTTTAATTGTTAGTAACAAAGAATATGTTTATGTATTATTTTAAAGGCACAGTTCTCTTAATTGATAGCTTACTTACATGTCTATTAGGGTTCTTATTTCTTATCCCTGCATCAGGTAGTTAGAAGCTTTGGGTCTATGCTTTAAGAATTTTCCTTGGGACAAAGTTACCACAAAAAATCTGTTTCAAGACTGTTGACTTTTAAAGACATAAAAATTTTATTTTAGAATACTTTGGAGTTTAAAGGAAAATTGTAAGGATAGTACAGAGAGTTCCCATATATATATAAAACACATTGCCACAATTAACGAATGATATTGATATATTAATATTAAGTAAAGTCTGTACTTTATTCAGAATTTCTTAATTAAGCAAAATCAAATAAACAAAAATTTCAACAGCATGGTTTCATAAATATAAATACCAAAATGAGTGCTGCCTATTGTTTACCTGAAGACCTTTCTAAAACTATTGCCTTAAAATGGCTTAGTGGGTTAGTCTGAATTAAGGACTCAGGCTCAGAAGAAATCAAAGTATAAGACACCAGAGTTTAATTAAAATAGAGAAAAAGGTTATATGCAGTTGTAATGACAGAATCAAATATAGACTTATTTAGCTCGTTCTGATGCGTTGTGATCCATCCATACAGCAGTGCAAAGTCTGTTTTAAATAAATTATAGCAAATGGAACCAACGACATCATTTTGATCCTATTTGTCAAAACTGCTTCCAAGTGAAGCATATTCGTGCTCTGTAGAATTAATAGTTTATTTCTTCATTAGTTTCATTTTACATCCTCTGTCTCCATTCAATTGTGATAATTCTACTCAAATCTTCCACTGGGGTGCCTAATCTCCTAACTTAAACCATCTCTTCCTCTTCTTGAGAACTAGTAGAGAGATTCCTTAACTTTTTGTCACTTTATTTTGATGCACTTCATCTCAAATCCATCAAGAGATGTCTTTCTGACCCATCTGCCCTTTGAGGACCAATGCCTGCTGCTGCCCTTCAGTCAGTTCACTTTTCCATCTTGCTTTAGGTTAGTGGCTGACACATATGTTCTGATTAGATACAGTTTATGATGAATCATCTCTTAATAGTTAATAATATAAGTACATTGATGAAGTACCATTACCTAGATGAGATGGGGACATACTGCTACTACTGTTAAAGAGGGGGAAAGAAAAGAGGATGAGTTTATGTTACATATTATGTTTCTCTCTTGGAGATTTCTTCCATATTTTTCTATCAATACGCCCTCAATAAAAAATTCTGTCCACTACCTATGATGCAAGTCACAACATGACTTCTCTTGAAGTTTCTGCTCTCATTCTCCTTTCTTGGAAAAGAGACATTAACCTTCTGAACATACCCACAAAACGTCTTATTTTTCAAGTATCCTAGCATCTCTCTAAGGGTATGAGATGCTTCCTTGTACTCATTTCATTCTGAATCTAAGTGAGACTGTCAACAATTTCCTTATTCTTTGTTGTAATTGGGCTGAATCTTATTTTTAATTAGACAAAGGAATAATGGAGGAATCTTGTTCTTTAAATAGTTTTTAAACGTATATTCATGGTATTTAGAAGCTTATTTGGGGTTTAATTTACTTTTAGATTTGTCTAAAAGTGCCTGACTCTACTAATAGTTATAATAATAATTACCTTTTACTAATTGAGAATTTATTATAAGTTGGCACGAAACATCTAATTTAATCTTCACAAAAATCCTAGGAAGTAAATACTGTTATGATCTTGATAGAAATGAGAAAACCAAGGATCAAGTAGGTTAAATATGTTACTCAGGATCCTACAGTGTAAGCCTGAGAATTTGAATTTGAATCTTTCTGAGTCATAGCTACTTATCCTACACATTTCAATCTCTATTATCTCTATTTCTATTGTGACTGGGCTCTAGACTTCATGAGCATTATCTGCGTAGAGAAGGACCTCCACTGGTTCAATCCAGTTGAAGGGAATTGAATTCAGATGGCTTCTCATCAGTGCTTTGATGCCTCAAGGACAAAGGACAAAACAAGAGAAAACTAAAAGGCAAATATTTAAGAGACTAGCAGATATTGGAGACTTTGGAAAATAGAAGAACTGGGCCAGATGAACTAAAAGTTGCTGGATGAGGCTCTGAGCAACCAGCAAGGAAGTGGTAATGTGACATTTAACATTTGTATTACATGACAGGTGGCTCAAGTTCAGAAGACTGGGTGCAGTCAGCCAAGAAAATGTTTAAAAACTGAACTTCATTGCAGTTTTAAGTGACTGTGCCATTTGTACTCAGTAGATATATTTTGTTCCTCATTCCTTTATAGTTACAAGGTTTATATGTTTTAAAAGTGAATCTATGTCATCTTTGGGACTTTCTTTGTCCTGATGAATTGATGGTAAATAGAACACTGCATTTCATTTGTTTTTTTTTTTCTAGGTTTTTTGACATTGATGAAATTCTATCTTCTGTGATAGCATAGTAAGTTCTACACCCTGATTTGAATGTCATCCTTCCATCCTCTGCCTTAATGAAATTATGATTTCTATGGCACTTCTGTCAGAGAATTGTCTGGTCTCTGTTTTATTATCTTGTAGGCAGCCTAGACTCAAATAGACTTTGGCCTTCAATTCAATTCCCTTATATGTACAATCTATGCCCTTGGGAGAATTAATTCCCTATATATGACATTTGGATAATAATAATATTTACTACACTAGGGTGTGTGCATATAATGGGATAATGTATGCAAGCCAACTCTAAAAACACTGGTATATAGCCAGAGTACATCTATGTTACTCCTGTTTTAGTTGTTCATTATAGTAGTTTTAGTTGTTTAGTTGTATGACGAGTTATACTCTTTTACCCACTGATAAGCATTCTATCTGAGTTTACTTTAAAAAATTATTTTTAAATTTAAAGTTTTTTTTAAAGTGCTTTTTCTTACGATATTGTACTTCCTTTTGAATTTGCTCCATCCAGAGTTCTGGCTTATAAACACTGTGATGCTGTCACACTCCTATTGATTGGCTTTTCCTATTTAGAGATATAAAATAAAAAATTCAATTCAGCATAAAGTGTTACATGAAAAGTTCCCCCAAAAGAACAAAACACGTGCTTCAAAGATTTCAGAGGAAAGGGAGGATATCTAGGCTGAGAGAATAAAGAAAGGATCCATAAAGGATGTGGTATTTTAGATGGAGTTTTAGAGAATGGGCATGTAATGCCCATGTAATGCTAAACTTCAGAGGTAACAATTTTCAACTAACTTGACATAAATAAAAAAAAATTATTATTAGAAAAGATATGAAGAAATAAATATTTGCCTTCATGTACTGTTGGCATAGAGTACATTATTACTTTTGGAAAGTAATCTGGCTGTCTTTTATTAGAATTTAAATAGTGCATGCCATTTGACCCAGGAATCTATTTCTGAGAATGGATTTGAAAAAAAAAGTAATAAGTTATAAAAGTTTACATACATAGATATTTATTTCTGCCTTGTATGCAATAGTTACAAAAAGGGAATAAACTGAATGCTCATCAATGACAATAGTAGAAGAAATCAAGGACTATTTATATTATAGAATATGAGCTCGTTATTAATATGAATGAAGCAGATCTCTACATATTGAGATGAAAGGATTCTATGTAAATTATATGAGAAAAGTTAGTTGCAGAATAATATATATGTAATATTATATATAATATGATCTCTTTTTAAACCAAATTGTCAAATGTATATCTTTGTGTATCTATTTATTTTATATAAAAATGTTTATTTAATCATAAAAAAATTATAAAATTCATCAAAAACAGCCAATATGTATTAATAATGGTTGAGTATATTATAGAAATATGGAATATTATGGTGGGATATTATACTATAACTAAAAATAATGCCTTCTAGTAAAATAAATAAGTCATGGAGATATAATACAAAGCATAGTGACTATAGTAAATAACATATTATACATTTAAAAGATGCTAAGAGAGTAAATCTTAAAGTTCTCATTACAAAAAAAATAAATAAATTCTGTGGCTGTGTGTGGTGATGGATATTGACTAGATTTATTTTGGTGATCATTTTGCAATGTATACAAATGTCAAATTATTATGTTGTACACCCGAAACTAATATAATGTTTTATATCAATTATACTTCAAAAATAATAATGCCTTCTATCTCTTGAACTTAAACTGTATTTTAAGTGATTAAAAGCTCCATTTTGTCAAAAACTGAATAGAAGAATACAAAGAGTAGAGCCCTATATATTTTTGTATGTTTATATAAAATTAAGGAAAGTACAAATAGCTATTTGCCAAATCAATAGCACTGGTGATTTAAGAATGTACTTAGAAAAAAAATAGTTTTTTATTTTCACACATTTGTATTTTTAGTTTAGCTGTTCAAAATGCATGAACTGTCTAATAAAAACAGAATAGAAACTTTGATTTTCAATTTAAAATAAATAATTAAATAATCTGGCTGTGGCTATCATGCAACCTTTAAAAATACTAATAATTAAAAGGCATGGACATAAAATTTTCCCAAGAAATTTATTTTGCCAATAAAATTTAAAACAGAAAGCTATGATCATGTTTTAGTTCTGTAGATTCAGACAATCTCAAAATACTTCTTTGTATTTCTTTATCTTCATTTTTAGGCCGATAATTATATAGCCTTAATATTAAAAGACACTTTAAATGTTCAGAAAAAATGAGTTATTATGGAGTCTGAAAATTCTCATCAAGGTGGTAACCCAGGAAAACCAGTGGTATAATTCCACTAAGTCTCAAGGCCTGAGAACCAGGGGAGCCAACAGTATAAATGCCAGTCCAAGGGCAGAAGAAGACTAATGTGCAGGATGGAAGAAAAAGTGTGCATTTATTTTTATATAAGGGCAAGAGCAATTATGGAAGAGAGCACAATAAATTATTCCCTCAGGGTGGTAGAATTAGAGAAGGGAAGGTGAACTTGTTACAAAAAGAATATAATACCTTAATGATTCAAATCACTGATGATAAATTATAGTGAGGAGGGAAAAGAATGAGTATGATGTTGCTAGTAATCAAGGATGGTTTGGGCATTAGGAGGGCAGAATTGACTACAGGCATAACTCCTGGGAAGAGGCTCAAAGACCAGCAATCCAGTGGTACAGGCCTGGGTAATGTTTAAATGAAACAAAATCTGTAGAGGCAGAAGAGACAGATTGAAAGTGGCATGAACATCTTATATTTTGTTTGGCAGCTATTGGGCAGCAGATGAAGCTGTTTGAGCAGGGGAATTCAATGATTCTAGCTGTATTTGGAGGAAAATTTTCCAGCCCTAGGTTCAGGATTGATCGTGCTAGGCAGAGTCTGGAAGATGGGCAAGACCTTAAGAAGTTGTTTGCAATAGATTGGGCAAGACATAATGACTTACACTAGAGGGGTGGCAGCAATCTGAGAAGAGAAAAATGAGAGTGATATGTTGGAGGGAGATTACTGAGTTGCCAACTTATTGATATAGATAATGAAGGAGGAGGAAGACTAGTCAGTGGTAATTAAGAGAATCATGATATCTTTGGCAGAAACAGATGGGTCTGAAGGTGATTTGGAAAGTAAAGGTGATAAGTATGATTTATGGCAGAGCGAGGAACTATTTGGGAACTGAAAATTGCCACTCGGATTGAGGCTCGAGTTATGGTTGTGTGACTTTTGCATAGAGTGAATAGGAGTTTGGAAGTAGATACAGTTTACCAATAAGAGACTACAGAGAGAAAAGAAAAGGGACAGAAGATAGCACTGTGGTTTTTACATTTTGAGTCAGAAAATTAAAGGAGCTATTAAGGAGTGCCCAGAATAGCTGAAAGAAAACTAAAACAGCTGGGGGGATAGAGTCCAACTCATGTTTTGTTGAAGTCTCTTTGTGCTTTTCTTCTCTTTTATCTAAGTGAGTTGTTAGGGGTTGAGGCAACCACTTTCAGTGGATGCTAAAACCATTATAAAGGTGAAAGGTACTTCAAAATGGGAGGACCATGTTGAACCTGCTTACGCTCCCAGGTTAATGCCAGCATCATTAAAAGCTGTGCACTGACATGTTTGTTTCTCAGGATGTGGAATAACAGGATGTGTACAGTGCAACCTGTAAAGTAATTTAGTCAAAGTTGAAAAACTTGAACTAGAGTCAATGGAGCCTTCAGAACTACCATTTTAAAGGAAACCCAGTGGGTACAGGAGGAAGGTAAACATAGCATAAGGAAGTAATTAGTCAAATCCAGAATATGAGATGCTCTACAGGCCAAATGACCTAGTTTTATTAACATATAAATGGTATAAAAAAAGAAGAGGTACTGTTGTAGAATAAGAGACTTAAAAGTTGTAAGAATCCCCTCTCACCCACTTCCTCAAAAAGGAAGATATGAGTGAGTATAATAAGTTGGATCAGATAGCATCATTGATTAACCTTTTCCTCACTCCCCTCACCAAATCTATCACTAAGCCACTAATATGTGGTGAATTCTGTATCTTAAATACCTCTCAATCTGTCTATACTGCTCCAGTGTCTCTGCAACATCATGGTCTAAGCTACTATCATCTCCTGCCTGGACTACTACAACCATGTTAGAACAGATTTTCTTCTCTCTGACTTGTTTCCACCGATGTTTGCCATATGGTATCCTAAGTGAGTTTTAAAAATGCAAACATGGTCATAGGACTTTCCTGCTTAAATCACCTAAGTAAAGAATGACCCATTCCATTACCTAGTAGGCTCTCCATGAATTAGCCCCTACTTATCTCCCACTGGCTGATCATCTTTCTGGCTTAGTGTGCACTTCCATTTCTTAAATGAGCTTTAGACGTTTCCCCTTCAGAACCTTTGCATGTGTTATCCCCAGTCTGGGGGATTCTTTTCTAAATAAGACACACACACACACACACACACACACACACACACACACGCACACACACACACACTAACTTGGCTTCAGGAAAATTCTCCCCCAAGACTTTTTCTAGGTCATTGCCTTCTTGTGCTAGGCTTCCTGTGTTTTTTTCTTCATAGCATTTATTACAACTTATATGTTTATGTGTAGGCTTATTTATATTGGTTGGCCTCAGGAGGCAATAAGCTCCTCGAGAGCAAGGGCTGTGTCGATTGTGTTAAACATTATATCTCCAGTGCCTATACAATGATTGCCACCTTAAAGTGTATAATATATATTTGCTGAATGAATGACTGGTCATTAGTGAATCTTCTGAACACCATGGCACTGTTAGCACAGATTCATGAGATTGTCTTCTATTCACCTTGATTTTGTGTTTCTTCGCCCATTACTCCCACCCCTTTTTGTTAGTTAAATTTGTGTTCAGAGAGACCTCTCAAAATTTCATTTCTTGGGGTACCTTTTATGTGACACTGATATTATTTAATGTGTATAGTCAGATTTTATTTACAGTCTTTCTTCATGTGTTATTCAATTGCCTTTGTGTATCCTCCAGCGAAGATGTTCTAATTCATCTTTTGCATTTTCATGGTTTTAAATGCGTTCCTTAAGTATTCAGCATATGCCCAGCTCTGCCTAGAATTTTCTTCCTTCTTTCACAGATTCTAGGATAATATTGTCAGCTTGGCTCAGGTGTCCTGTGGTTGCCACATGTCCAGTTAGTTTCATCTCCTCTCCTCTCTTCTCCTCTCCCCTACCTCTCTTTTTCTCTTCACTGTCAGAGTTAAGTTTAGAAAGCTCTTCTATTAGTGTTTTCTCTGACTGGATTATAAACATTTGCAAGGTAAGCAAATTGTAGAAAAGTGAGAATTCTTTCCAGAAACACAGACCTAGATATTCATTCAGATCATTTGGAGGTAGTATACTCAACTTCTCTGATGTTCTGTTTCCTTAACTCTAAAATGAGACAGTACCTATTATCAATAACATGTAGATTATCACATTATATATTGATCGATTTGCTGTTATGTTAAAAAGATGTTATTAGTCTTTCCCATTTGACAGTATTTAAGAACATCAAATTAATTCTAAATGATTTAAATAAAGTATGATCCTTTGGAAAAATAAATACTTATATTTTGCCCAGAAGCCACAGATGAGTGTTTAGTTTTCATATAAGGTTGCTCTTTAGACTTGAAGTCCTTTCTCCTTTTCCCTCAAGCTTGACTTCTGCAGTCCAATAACATTTCCACTCTTTCTTCTGAGTACAAAGGATTTTCCTTATTGAGAATTTTCATCTTTGAATTTCTAGGCTCAAAGAATAAATTGACCGAATTTGCATCCTTTGTTAACTGCAATAATTCTGAATTCTGGCTGCCTATTAAACCCCTTGAACAGATTTTAAAAAAACACCCATGACCATTTAGGACCCCCAGATATTTTAATTTAATTGATCTGGGGTGGGCCTGGGCCAGGATATTATTTTAGCATTTTCCAGATGATTCTAAGCAGAAACTAGGGTAAGAAACCACAGAAGTGACTTCAATTGTTGGTCTTGAAGAATCAGCTGCTTGGCCTGCCAATGGGTATTATGAGAGGAGGCAAGCTGAATATTTTAATAGTACAGCTCTAATTCCAAACCAATATCGGCATGGAAAATGATGAGTTATGCTTAAAGCTGCTCAGTTTTATTTCTAAAGTATTTTGGTTTTGTCTATATACTTATAAACTCTGGCTAAGACTTCTAAACTCACATAATTTAAAAAACTTTGGGAAACTAAACTAGGGGATTAAATTTATTTATTTAATTATTTATTTAGCCCCAAAACAAACACCACATTGAAATTTTGAGAGGGCATTTCAAGTTGTGGAGGGATAACAAGTTGCTTCTTCTCCAAATATTCCACAGAAGCTGAACCCAGAGGTGATTATCTTTCCCTGGGGATATAACAAGTCATTTTCCTCTCTACTTCTTACCCTTATGTGTACTCATACACTGGAAGAATCTTGAGAAAACTACCTGATAACAACTTTTATGTGCAGAGTAATTCTTGAGTTGATTGTTCTGAAAATGAAAATCAACGAAAGTGGGATTTGATTGCATTGACATATTGCATGTAATGTATCCCTGAAGACCTGTCTTTACTAAATTTTTGTAAAAATAAATACATTTACAAAACTAATGTCAAATAGAGGGAGAATGAAGAGAGATGAGATGGAATAGGATGTTTTTGCTGAAAATGAGGATAAAAAAATAGAATATGAGAAGAAGAGCACCTATTTGGGAGACCTCCAATAGTGATAGTTCTTTGACAAGCAGTAGAAAGAATATTCAGAGAGAGGAATGGCAGGTGATCCAAAAAGCAAAATAGTCTGAGAAAGAAATAAGGTAGAAGGTTTAGAGAGCAGAGCAAATTTATGAAGTGTATTAAAATTAGGAAGCGCCATTTGAAGTTTCCTCCTGAAATCAGTGCATTAATGAATGTGATCCGTTATCCCACCTGGAGACAGCTTATAAAATTCCTTAGCCAGGGAAAATATAGTTTTAATCAGTCACACAAAACAACTTTCCTCATGTACTTAGTAATAAAAAGCTTTATCATAGTGATGGATGGGAAGAGTAGTGTATGTAACACTTTAGGATATTAGAAAACTTTTATGCACCATTTACTAACTTGACTTATTTTTTATAGGTTCACTGTAGAAATGGAAATGTTTATGCTAAATTTCTAGATAAGAAGGATGCTACCTTCTCCCATAAATCTCTCATAAAGAGATTTTATGATGTGATGGATGTAGTCTAGCCATAGCATTGTGTCTTCACGTTGTGGAGGTATATCTAGGAAATTTTTCATGCTAAGTAAATTCCAAAGGTCTTGAGGTCTCCATCACTTATGTTTAATGTTGAGGGTGGACTCTGTGGTCTCTTGCTCCCTGTGATAGAGAGGGGCAGCATAGAAGAAAACAGAACAGAGCTTCTGCAGAGAAATATCAGTCAAATCCGTGCTATCTTCTAATGTTCCCCGCTTTCCTACCTACTTTTCTCCTCTAATGGTACTAGTATTAAATGTAAAACCAAATTGATAGAATGCTTGCTTTATCTGAAAGAAATTTCTACTTTGTTATCCAGTCTTTGAGAAAGTCTTCTTTTATTGGGAAATTTTGCATGCACAGTTGCTTTGTGGTATTTAGAGAAAATAATTCTTGATAAACAGATACCAACTATTTTGAGAGAAACTTGAAGTTTAGGTTATTTTTCTGGACCAATACCAACCTCATTTTATTTTATAGCTAGCTGAAGTTGACTTTTAATAAAATACTTTGTGTTTAGGTGTCAAACCAAGCTGACAGTTACTTACATTCTTTGATGTGACCAGCAAGCTTATTTTCCAGTCTTTCTTTAATATCCACAGATAAGTCTCTTGTGGTCTGGTCTTCATTCATGAGTTAAATGAGCTTATTTCTCTAGTACTTAAACTTTTAAAAAGTAATTTATAATCATTGGTTCAAAGTTAATCTCTAATAGTAACCTTCTTTAATGGAGTAGAAACTAATGAACTTGATTGAATCTATGAGTCAAGAACACCAATGTTCAAGTCTACTTAATTGCTATATCTCAGACTATTTAACTTCTCTGAGCCTATGTTTCCTTATCTGTATAAAAGGATGGTGATAACAGTGCCTAACTGTTAGGACTGTTATAAGAATTAAATTAGATAATGCACAAAGATACTAACCATAGTGCTTGGCTTATAGTGATCATCATACATGCTAGCTATCCATCACTGTTATTATTGTTATTACTGTTATTTCTTGACTAATCAAGTGCATATTCAGTATCCTTGGTAGTACAGCATTTTTGTTTGTGGTGTGGGCCATTCCGTCTGTCATTGGAAGTAAAATATACCTTTTGTCTGCTCATAAACCTTCCTCCCTCTAAATCAAGGTAATTCAAACCAGTAGGACAGTTTGAGGAATTGGCCTCATTTAGATTTCATCATTCTTGGCAAGAATGATTTAGTGTGCTTCATTGCTCATCAGGCTACCCAATGAACTGGCACCAAACAACAGTCACAATGACAGGTACCTATCATGGCAGAGACACTCTATTGAGGGGAAAGGTGAAGGCAGCACACAATGAGTTACTAAAGGTGTGAAATTTGGCATTAGAAACCCCAGGTCTATGTCCTGACACTTCCCCTCACAGATGGCCATTAAACAAACCTCTTTGATTTTTTTCAATATCTTAAGAGTAGAGATAATAGTAGAACTTAATAGGGTTTTTTTGAGGATTTAAAGAGATTGTGTGTATAAGGTGTTAGTAGAATGCCTGACACATGGTAAGTGCTCGATCCATGGTGAATCAACCAAAGCAACTACTGCAACAACAATGATACTGGCTCAGAGGAGAGAGAAGTAGCATTAGAGTTGCTGAGATTAGTCTATAGGAATGGGTAGGATTGGAATGGTGGGGAAGAATAGAAAGGGTGTCGTAGGCATAATGGAGACCAGAGGCAGAATTTATAAAGTAAAAGACAGGCAAGAGTAGAAGTTTCCAATAGAAGATAATAACTTTATATTTAATGGGACTTTGCATGCCAAATTTAGGAAGTAAACTTTAATCTTTAAGTTCAGTTTAAACTTTAACCATAAGAATCATGGACCATGTATCCTGGTTTACTGAATCAGTAAATCTTAGGTAGGATACAGTGATCTGAATTTTTTAACAAGGCTTCTGGAAGATTCTATTGCAGACAGTTTACAGATCACGATTTGAAGAACACTGCATTACAAAATGGTGAATCATTATAGCTGATCAAGAGGGGAAAGATTAGCTTTATAATGATTTACTCTGCCCCTTAGGTACTCTTTAAACTGTATCCTTGGTCTGGAGGACATATTAAAAAACATATATGGTACCTAATTACAAGAAATCCAAATGAAGACTATCTTGGAATAATGTATATTTGCAGCAATAAATATCAGAAAATAAGGTTTACCTAAGGGAGGAATTTAACTTTAGGATTAAAGTTTCTATTTAAATGTTGTTCCTGAGGTACAATGATGACTAGTGTATGGATATCTGAATAATTTGAAGTCAAGTGGGTTGCTTATGGGCATAAATGTAAGGAGCAGTATCTATATCGTGAAATAGAAATTTTGAGCTTGAATTCCAGTTCAGCCACTCACTAGCTCTGAACTCAAATAGCTGACCTAATCCTCTATCTACCTCAGCCGCTTTAAGTGTAAGAAATCCTACTTTGTGCAGTGGCCTCACAGAGACGTTGTGAAGAATAAGTGATGCTGTGCTGAAATGTGATTGTACAGCTCTGCATACATTTAAAATAATGAAATTGGACAAGTACCATGGAAAAGGAACAAAATAAGGTGAAGGCTTAAGTGAAAAGAAAACCAATCTGAGAATGGCGGGAGAGAATCAGGAAGACTTCCTGGTGGTGGTAGCATTTGAGTGAGCTCTGAAGGATGGATTCTACATGATTGGAGTTGATGGGATAGTGTGGGGCATTTCAGGTGGTGGGGAAAACAGCATGAACAAGTGGTCGAAGCTTGGTAATGTAGGGACTTTGAGGGATATTGGGGATTAAGGTAGTTTAGGTTTAATAAAATATTAGGTAAAAGCAGTTAGAGATTTTGGAGAAAAAATGATAAGAGGTTGATTGTGATTCTGATGAATAATAAAATACTGTACTGCTTTTATAACTCACATTTTTACGTACATTTCTTCCACTTTCACTATGTGTTTTGGCATGTAAAATTTCTTCTTTCAACTGCATGTTACTCAGGACAGGGCCATTAATTTATTTGAACACAGGTGTTTCCTTGATACTATGCAAAATAAGTATATCTTCCTAATGTACACTGTCATACTTAGGGTGACCAACTGTCTTAGGTTCCCAGAAGCATTAATTCTACCTAGTACACATGATGCTTCACCATTTCAGTGCACAATGGCCAGAAATCCAACTGCCACCACTCGCATAACTTTGACTGAGTTCTTCTGCATATGTGGCTTGCTGGAAGTCCCAAGGTATTAGAGACTTTGCTCCTTCCAGAATTAGCTCGACTCTTGGTCCGTCTGTAGTGCAGGCCTATATTCTCCCAGGCCTATATTCTATCCTATTTTCCAAAATTCTCCAGCAGAATTAAGTTCAGGTTACCTGAAGGGATTATTTGCTTGATAATGCACCTTCATAGGCTCCCTTCAATCCTCTGTCTCACTCCCCCACTCTTCTACCTGTGCTTGGTAGGATCACCTCCAACATTAACTATCTGAAGTAGAATCTTTGCTCCAATATCTACTCTTGGGGAAACCCAAGCTAAGACAGATACATTATTTTTCATTTTTTAATCTAAAAGAAATATTAGTTTCTGAAACTAGTTACAGGAAGATGACATTTTATCCATTTTTAAAGAGAATTGTCAAGGCGAGAAGCATCAATCATTTGCTCAGGATTGTTTCAGGTATAGTCTGACTGGGGGAAGTTGGAGTGTACTGAACAACTTCACATGGCATTGCTAAGCCCAGCTTCTACTATTTCATTTTAATGATGACCAGGTCTCAACTGGGGGAATAGAAGAAGGAAGCATACATTCAAAGGTGAAAATAATTTTACAGTTTATAACGGGTAATTAATAGCAAGGCATCCTAATTCATTCTTATTTCATACAAAGTATGTGGATATTAAAAACTAAAGAAGAGGAATTGGTGCTTTAAAGAGAAATATGAAGCTCTGGAGGTTGTATAACTGCCTCATCACTCGCCTACTTAATGACTATAGTTGTGATTTCAGGAAGAAGACGCATATCCAATTATTTTACTGAATGTTAAAGAATAAAGTTCTATACAAGAATTTGTTTTGGAATGGAATGGAAAATAACAGACTGGAGTCACTAGGCACTCACTCTGTGTTTTAATATTAATATATTGCCATATTTTTAGAAGACATTGTTTCAGAAAATTAGTCTCAGGTTTTCAGATTTTATGAGAAGATGATTTCATTAGTCATGGAATGTCTATTTTTGTTACTGCTAAGGGAAGCTTGAGAACTTCAAATCATAATTGAAATATTTCATTGATGTGGTTGCTTAGCAACAAAGTTTTATATAAGCAGACAAATCATTTTGCTTAAACTTTTGTTACTTTAAATTTTGTAACTTGTTTTCAGCAGATTAAGTGTGTTTTTTTCCTCCATAACTTTAAATGCGTATTTGCATCCGAGACATATATTTCATATCATGGCCAAAATTTGATTTACTTTGAACTATCTCCATGGGTCAGGTTGACCTGGTATCACTGCAATTAATAAAAAATTTGTAACTTTTTAAAACTTTACTTTGTATTTTAAAAATTATTTTTAAAATAGATTTTTGTTTTTTCAATTATAGTTGACATGTTATTGGTTTCAGGTGTATAACATAGTGATTAGACATTTATATATCTTACAAAGTGACCACCCCAATAAATCTGGTACCCATCTGACATCATACATAGTTATTATATTATTGACTATATTCCCTATGCTATAATTTGCATGCCTATGACTATTTTCTAATTACCAATTTGTACTTCTTAATCCCTTCTTTTATACCCATTCTTCCAAATCCCGTCCCATCTGGCAGCCATTGAAATGTTCTCTGTATCTATGATTTTGTTTCTGTTTTGTTTGTTTTGTTTTTTAGATTCTTTATATAAGTGAGATAATATGGTATTTGTCCTTCTCTGTCTGACTTATTTCACTTAGCATAATACCCTCTGTTATTGCAGATGGCAAGATTTAATTCTTTCCTATGGCTGAGTAATATTCCATTATATATGTACCACTTCTAATTTATCAGTTGTCTATTGGTAGACATTTCAGTTGCTTCCAGTCTTGGCTATCGTAAATAATACTGCAATGAACATATGGATGCATATGTCCCTTTGAAGTAGTGTTTTGAATGGCTGAGTGGAATTCTGGGTCCTTCTCTGTCTCTTGTTATAGCCTTTGTTTTAAAGTTTATTTTGTCTGGTATAAGTACAGTTTTTCATTTCATTTTTCATGAAATATCTTTTTCCATCACTTTACTTCAGTCTGAAGTGAGTCTCTTAGAGGCAGCATATGTAGGTCTTGTTTTCTTCTCCATTCAGCCACCCTGTCTTTTGATTGGAACATTTAATCCATTACATTTAAAGTAATTGTTGATGGGTATATAGTTATTGCCTTGGTAGAATGGCCTTATGTAATAAGCGTTGTGTGAGGCCCAGTGACAGTTTCCTTGGTCACCTGAACCAGGTATTTCAGGTGTGTCCCTTGAATGGGCTTTTTGTGCCCTCCTATTGTAGTTGAGTTTGATTGCTGTTTGCATGTCAGTGAGAAGGACTGACTCTCACACTGATATGATTGTGAGGACTGACCATGACTACAAATGGAGGAGTTGTTGTGCAGGGGCTGACCTTATGGAGCAGGATTCACTTTAGTGGGGCTCTGGTGCCTGCCACGTCTACCCTTCAGGTGTGTCATCTGTGGAGGTGATTGGGTGGTGCTCTCATGTGGTCTGAAGCTGGCCCCAGGTGTGTTGTTCCTGGGGTCTCTGGGGAGAAGCTCTGGTGCAGGCCAAGTTCAGCCACTGCCTGTACCTTGCCCTGATCCACTTGATATGAGCTACAAAGTGATCTGCAGATGGTTGTCACTTGTGCTGGACTTGAAGGTGCCTGGGAGAGGCTAACCTGCAAACTAAGGCTGGCTGCTGCTAGTGCTGGACTTGGGGCTGCCTAGTAAGAGGTACAGAGCATGCCAAGCCAGATGCTGATTCTCTGGGGTTTGTGTACCTTTGAAAGATTCTAGGAATGTGTGTAGCATGAGTCAAGACAGGTTGTTTACACAGAAAAGCCACTGGAGGTGTTTTGGATGGACATGAAAGATGGTTGGGGCGGGTTCTCAGGGTATCACCAGGGCTGGACAAACAATATTAGCTAAGTTGATGGAATCTTAGACATGGCACCTATATGCCTCTGTACACTGGGTGGGGGAAGCACTCAACAAAGGAATAATGGCTTCTGCCAGCATTTCTGTCTGGGAGAAAGCTGCCATCCTGCCCTCGCCCTGAAGCCAAACAATTCAATTCTTCCCTGTAGATCTCTGGCACCTCAAGCTGCTGCCTCAGCTCTGGAACTCAGAGCGAGTGAGTCTCTCAGTGAGTATATCTGTGCTTGGGCCCTTTTAGAGGCTCTAGGACCCTTTAAGAGATCCAGGACATCAGCAGCCCCCTGTCTCACTCAGCCATAACTC
This sequence comes from Pteropus alecto, assembly GCF_000325575.1. Taxonomy (NCBI): domain Eukaryota; kingdom Metazoa; phylum Chordata; class Mammalia; order Chiroptera; family Pteropodidae; genus Pteropus; species Pteropus alecto. The sequence goes on along the minus strand of NW_006438113.1, from coordinate 17,943,835 downwards.
TGCTAGTTTTCACAGCCAGAAGTTATGGTGACTTTTCTTCCTAGCACTGGAACCCCAGGCTGGGGATCCTGATGTGAGGCTGGGAGGCTTTACTCCTCAGGGGGAACCTCTGTAACTGAGATATCCCTCCCAATTTTTAACCACCATTTGTGTGTGTGGGACCTGCCAGTTTTGCCTCTCTACCACTCCTACCAGTCTCAATGTGGTTTCTTCTGTATAGCTGTAGTTATAGCACTTCTGTTCAGCTAGACCTCAGTTAATTGCTTGTGATGGTTATTCCGTAGTTTAGTTGTAATTGTTCTGTGGTCTGAGAGGTGGTGAGCACAGGGTTTTTCTACTCTACCATCTTGACTAAAGGCCCATGATTTTTTTTAACTTAAGAAACATCTCAGATATGCTAGGATTGTTAAGAGCAGCAATTAATTTTGTTTTCAATTCAAAATGACAGGCCCTGGATCTCATATGTGCTTTGTCTCCTAACCTCCTCATTGTCTGAGACATTCCATTCCCAATCACTGTCTCTGTCAGAAAAAAAAAAAAAAAACTCTTAAATACCCAAGGAACTAACAATTGTTTCCTTGGTAAATTGTTAACATTATAATGGCAAAGTTTTTCATTCCTTTTCTTATCAATGTGTTAACTGTTTTCCATGTAGTTTCACAAGGTTCAGTGGACAGTATATGAGCTCTGAAGGCACATGTATTTTGGATAAAATCCTTACTGCACTAATTAATTTTTGGGTGACCTTACCTAAATTAGTTTCTGCCTCTGAGCCATAGCATTCTCATTTACACAAGGGCCATAAAAATACATCTTACAGGGCTATTGTGAGAATTAGAGATGATATACAAGGAGTACCATCCCTAGATGTAGGTGCTCAAGAAAAGGCAGGAGCGAAACATGGTGAAAAGTATTTCAGAGATCATCAGTTCAAGTTCAGGATAGATTGTTGTGCTATGGACCAAACATGACATGTGGATAAATCCACTGTTATTATGAACTGCATTTCCTGGTCAATGCATCTTTCCCCAATTAATACATCCTGAGCTGTTACTCTCTGTTGGTTACCATGGTGTGTCTGGGAGGATGGACTTTAGTGTAAGACAATGTTCTCCCCTCTAATGTCAGTGCCTAGTTTTGGAGTTGAGAAAGAGATTAAAGAAGAAAATTAGCCAAAATATAGTGTTGCATATAATGTGAAAAAAGGATAAATGATGAACATTCCTAGCAATATTAACTTTCTTTGACATAGAGAAGATAGTGGGGGTTTTTTGAAAAATTTTCTTTTTTTTTTTTATGTTTAGTCTATAGCCACTTAGATGCATGTAGCTCTATCTCTTAGGATGTTCTTAGTTGCACCAGATTATCACAGATTCTACTCACTTCACTCAATCTATAGCATTTGTCTCTTACACTGCTCCATTCATTTCCATGGAAGTAAAATATGACCACTGCATAAAACCATTAAAGGCTTTCTGCAAACCTGCTCACTTGTCAGCTGCAGTTGTGGGAAAAGCTTGTAGCAGGTAACCTTGGCTTGATTCTATTTTACCACTTCCTGTTTATGTGGGCTCAGGCAAGCCAGTAATAATCTACTTAGGTCACATTTCTTTTTTGACCAAATGGAAATAATAATGCCCACAATATTGAGAGGAACAGTAAATGAGATAATGTAATGAAAATGCCTAGCATAAGGCTAGGTACAGAGAAGGTGATCAGTTATGTTCTACATCATGTATTCATCATATAACAGACTTACATGAGAACTTAATATGTGCCATGTGTTGTTTTGGCTGCATAAAAATTCAAGAGAGTAAGGAGAGTATACATTATGTCTTGTATACATTACAAACCTGTATTTAATAAGGAAAGAAGAACAAGTAAAAAGATAAATCACAATAAAAATGAGCACTATTTTCTCTGCAGAACTCATGGGGACAGAAGGAAAAGAACCACATGTTCCATGGCACAGTTCAAAAAAGGCTCAAGGAGAGGACATTAGGAGTGGATATTAGAGGAAGAACAAAGAGATTGCCATGTAAATTAAGGGATAAATGGGAAAGATTTGAATGATTGAAATTCAGAAGAGAAATATTAGTATTTCATACTACGTATTTCAATTTTTGAATGCAAACCTATGCCTTATATTTTCGATAGGCCATCCTTGTGAAAGGACAAGTAAGAGATTTAGTGTTATCTCACTAGCCTAAGAATCATACTCTTTTAAGCATGGAACTTTATTTTAAGCATTGCCGGGTAAAAGGCATCTGATGGTATTATTTCAGGAGCATCACATTTATTATCTCCAGGAAATTATGCTATCAAAGCTAAAGGCAATACAGTTGATCCTAGAACAACACAGATTTGAACTGCGCAGGTCCACTTATGTGAGGATTTTTTCAATAAATGCAGGCATTCTTTCCTACTTGAGGGTTTCACATCATGATTTCATCCAGCCACAGATTGAAACAGTATTTTCACATACCCAACTGCAGTTTCCCAATAATATTTTTGATTGTGGTTGAGAATCCGTGGTTGGAAAACTGCAGCTGGGAATGTGAAAATACTATTTTCATCCGTGGATGGTTGAATCCACGAATGTGAAGGACAGACTATAAAGTGAAAAGTTATAGGGAAATTTTTAACTGCATGGAGTCTGCACCTCCCCACCCCCCAGTTGTTCAAGGTTCCAGAAGGTAAGAAATAATCAGCAAATGCATGAATTCGGCACTTGTTTTTTTACCTTTTAATGATAATTTGTTTTAAGACAGATTTAAGCCTTGTTTAAAGGCATGAGTACTCATAAATGAAGTCAGCTAGATTTAATTTTCTCTAAAAGGATATGAGTTTTAGATATCTTTATCTTAAAGAGAGGCTCAGTCTCCACCCTACTCTTACATGGTGACATAAGACTTAACAATTTTATTTAGGTTAACAGAAGGTTATTATCTACACTTATCTGTGGCTCTACCCCTGACTCATCAATTTGTAAGGCACTGTTTTCTAATGTTTGCAACAGATTGCTGATCTTGGTGCTTCTCCTGTACATGGAAAAGCTTACTGGGGCAAACTACGACAGTTTAATAATTGCTTTTGTATTTAAGATGCTAATTTATCTTCTTGGTTAAAGTTATCCCAATTCCTGTATCTAACCTAATGTATTTATTACTTTTAGAACCCATGTGTTTACAACAAAATACTACCCACATGCTAGTTTTCACTGAAAACTTTGGTTTAAGGTATAAATTTATCTTTTCCTAATATAGTTATTATAAAATAAAAATATTTAAGATAGCTTTAAGTCTCATGTATAGGTGGCCTTTGTGTCAAAGACATTGCCATTATAAGTTGGTTTGCAGTAAAGCTAGAATCAGAGGAGTGTAACACATTTTAGTTTGTTTGGGGACTTCCTCAACTCTTGTGACAATGAGCTATATAGACAGCCAATTGATTCTCCATTTGCCAGCAGTCCTAAGGCAATGTTTTAGAAAGAGGTTTCTTGGATAGAAATCAACACATATTACACCATGCAGCTCTATGGTGCATAACTTCTCACAATGACCCATTTTGCTGGAGACTTGTAATTGATATTCCACTAGATCTCTTTAGCATTGCTCTTTCATATGTGGAATACTTCCAGAAGTCCTCTGATTTGAGATCCTTTCCTAGTTAGTCCTCTGGTGTCATTTTTTAGCTGGTACTGTTCCTATGTCATTCGGAGGACCTAAATTTCTGCCTGAAATAATCCTAAATGTTTGCAAAGGAAATCTCTTTTGAGGGGTTCTATCACTGCCTACTCTTAAGATCATCACCATTCCAAAATGTGGTGGAAATAATTTCCATTCCTGTTTAGCTGTTCCCTTTTCTTAATTTCAAACACTGTCACCTTCACTTACCTCTGTCTACGCTACCACCCCAAGTGAAATTACTGCTTCTTTAGCTATTACCAGAAAGGTATATCTTGATATAAGACCTATAACAAGATAAAAAAAGGTGATAACTAATGACAAGATGGTACATTATAAGTAATTTGCTCCAAATTCTTTAATATTGTTATCATTTCTATTAAAAGAAAAAAGCAACCAAACAACCAGACTAGAAAACCAACAAAGCTGTACCCCTTGCAATATGGTCGAGTGGTTAAAGCCAGGGGGTTTGAAATCTGGCTTACAATGGAATCCTGAATCTGCCACTTATCATTTCTGTGATCTTGAGAATGTTACTTAACTTTCTCTACTGTCCTCATTTTATCATTTTCACAGGGTAGATGGGATGAAATATAAGATCAACAGACTTACTGGCACAAATTAAGTCTCCAACAAATAGTAAATTTTTGTTCTGATAGTCCATAATCTCTTAGCTACAATTTTAAAATTCCAAAATCTCTGAACTCCAAAATAGTTTTCATAAGTTTGGTGTTAAAACTTATGTAGAAAAAAACATTAACCTGATATGAGGCTACTTACACTTTATTTTGTTTAATATTCATTTTTTCTATGAAAATATTACTATTTTTAATCCTGAGGTGATGCTATAACACAAAGATTACCTTTCTAAAATCAATTAAATTCTATATTCTGAAATATATATGATCTCAAGGATTTCTTAAGAAAGTCTAAAATATGACATCACCATTTCTTTTATTTCATGCAGAAGTTGCTTGTTATTTATAATGGTCATTTACTAGAATGAAATAAAATTGTCACAAGTATGAAAACTGAATTGCTTCATGTGGCAAATCTTCTAATTTTTGAATGTCCTTCATCTCACATATGGTACTTGAAATGGCAGGGCATTTCCTGATTTTCTTTGTACATTGGTCTCCTTTGGTGATTCTTCTGAAGTAAGATTCTTGGACATGAGATTCACGAGCTTTCAGCAGTCACAGGCAACTGAGTATAACTTCAATTGCTCTCAGCTTCTTGGGTTTCTTAAAGTATGCCATGAAAACTGCAACTTATTTCTTTCTCTAATTGCTGGATTTCTTTTTTCTCCATTGCCAAATTCTCTAGAGCTTTCCCTTTCATATGTTTTGTTTCTGGCCTTGTGTATGGTTAAAGTTTATTGTCTCCATTCATGTAACCCTAACAGGAAGGTGTATTAGTTAAACATTGCTGCATAACAAATTACTCTACAATTTTGTGGCTTAAAACAACATTGGTTTTGAGTGGTTCTGACTCAGGCTTTTTCATGAGATTGCAGTCAAGATATCAAGGGGGCCTACAGTCATCTGAAGCATTGACTGAGGCTAGAACATCTGTTTCTAAGCTCACTCATGTGGCTCTTAGTCAGAGGTTTCAGTTCCTCTCCATACGGGCTTCTCTCTGTGTGCTCATTTGGTGTCCTTACAGAATGGTGGCTGGGTTAAAAAGGCAAGCATTCTTAGGAATGGGGCCACAAAAGCCATATCATTTTTAATGAGTTATCATCAAAAGCCACACAGCATCATGTCCACCACATTCTTTTGGTCAAGTCAGTTAAGAGGATAAGAATAGACTCTACCTCTTAATGGGGAATGACAACATTCTGGAAGACAATGTAGAAATATAGAAATATGGAAATATTTTTAGAAGATGTTACCTGCCGTACTGTGGATTTTCTAAATCATAGAGTACTCAAGCCAGGCAAGATTTATGGAGATCAATTTAGGTCAGAACTGGGAGTAGAAAGGAGTAGAGTGAAGGGAGGACCACTGGTTAGCCTCTATGATGTTAAGGTAAATAGTAAGGGCTTTCTTCTAGTTCCATTTTAGTCACCATCTTTCTTGAATTTATTCCCATTTGATTAGACTGGCTGAAGACATGATAATGGAAAGTCAAATGTATCATCTTACTTTGTTTTCTTACTTATGACTTCCCTAACCTTATTTCCTAGGGAGATAATTAGAAGTTAGATGTTGAGATCATCATTTTTTTATCACTCAGCTGGAATGGCTTGAAATTTACCTTAAGTAATTTTTTTCTAGGCTAATTGCTGATTAGAAATGACTGATATGAGATCATACCATGTTCTTTTTTCAGAATGCTGATTTCCAAATATAAGTGAAATAAAAGCCCATTACAGAAATAATACTAATGTGTGAGAAAATGCCAGGGTAATAATGTAAGACCCAAATCATAGAATTTCTTTGTATATTCATGTACATAAACAATGTGCTTTGACCTACATTATGACTTACATCTATCATAAAAGTGATTCTTTTAAAAGAATTCGTTGAAATAGGCCCTCTCTAATCTTTTTTTTTTCTCTCTCAAATTAGAGGTAGGTCTCTTCTAACCAATTCTGTTCTAATAAGAAAGGCTTATCCCGGTGGTTTCTGGGGTTCTGTGTCTTGTTTGCCTGATTAAGTGGAAAATTTTGTATGAAGAGATCTTATTGTTTATATAGAGGACAAGACAAGTGAAGGAGTAGGAAGAATCCATATCTCTGCTGTATTAATCAACCTGTCTTATTAGGACATTTGTACTGCTGGTGATCAATCCTATCTTTGATTGGTAAAAGCGGCACTAACACTTCTTTATGTGTCCTTTGCTACCCATCAAACATTTCATTTAAAGCTCTCACTAATTTATTCTGTGCACATCTAATTTGCATAAATTATCTCAGAAGAAAGTACACAACCAACATAGTAACTACTTGAGTTTTAAGCTGTGTACGAAAATATGTAAAAATATATGTTAAACTATGGAAGAAAAGCAAATGAGAGTACGAAAAGGAAAATTCCTCATAGAGGAATATTAGAACTGCAGACAATTAGAAACTTGCCAATTGTTTTCTATGCAATGCTTAAAAAGATGGTAAAAAATTACTCGTCTGACAGGTTCTTTACTTTGGGACTAAGAACAATTGAACATTGGCTTCTGTGGTTTTTGCATGATTGCTCTGGCTGGATAGTGGAATGTTTCCCTACTGTTGCCTGCTGAATAAAGTCTATCTTCCTATTCTTGCCTTTCAGGGTTCCTAATGACATGAACCCATCCTCAACTCTGTGATACTTGATCTCCACACACTTCCTGTCATGTATAGTCCTTTAGTCTTTTTCAGGATGGTTTTCTTGCTTTCTGCTTCATGGGCTATGTTCCATCCTTTAGCCTATGTTGTTCCTCCTTTACTCTTAAGACTGAAGCAACATTTATTACGTATAAACTATGACAAATATGGAAGAGACAGTCTCTACTTTCAAGAAACTCAGTGGTTGGAATAATAAGCTTTCATTCTTGAAGATAAAAGTATTTCACTTTGGGTTATGTAATAGTCAGTTTTTAAAATATTAGCATATATTGTTTTAATCTGATTGCTTATCATATAATAAAAATAATAACAGCAACAAAAACTACACCTTATAATTCTATACCACTTTTAGAATTTTAAAGGAAGTTTTATTTCTATTACCTTTCTTGATTCTGTGGTAGCTCTTCTTTCTTTCCTTTTTTTCTATATTGCAGATTAATAAATTAAAACTCATAAACTATATCACAAGATTGTAACCTAGGAAGTATATTCTGGAGCTGGGACTAGAACCTCTATGTTCTGATGCTTAGCTAAAGCATACCTTTTCACTTAATGTTAACTAAGACTAGTGTACTAAATTAGAGGGAATTTATGCTGGATGGAAGAGAAAATAATTTTTGTTCTTGGCACAGTATGAGAGATTACAGCAGTTCTGATTAGAGGCTCTGTGTCATTTATGACAGTGAGAGGACAGTGATATCTGCTGGTCTGGGTAAGGCATCAGAGTCAACCTTACCTATTAAAAATGTTACTTAGGGTCAGGCCTGTATTTCAAAGACAGGAATGGAATCTTTCCCTTTCTGTTTTATTTTTTTTTATTTTTATTATTTTTTAATTTAACTATAATGTTTCCTTCTCCTAGATCCTCAAACTCAAGGCAAACGTTGTTTGTAATTCTAATTTTCTTTTACAGAAGAGTTAAATAAACATTTATGGATTCATACAGGGACACAACTACATGCATAATCTTGGTTCTATGTAACAATTTATTTTGAGTTCCCAATGATCCATTCTCAAGTGGAATTCTCTCTCTCTCTTTCCTTTGTAAACAAGTTTTGTTCTTAATTCAGGGCCTACCTTACACATTTTTATTGTTAGGTCCAGGAGGGCCTCATCCCTACCCTCCATAGTGTAGGAATCGGACTTCTCTTTTACTTTTGTGTGGAGACTGGACTTTTTATCTTTAGCCAAGGATCTTCCTTATCTGCTCCAAGCTTGAGGAGAGAATGATACTCTTTAGGAGAGTATGACAGGCTACGTAATAGTCTCTTTCACAGAGGTCATATAATCTAGTTTCCTTTCTGTAAAGACTACCTCTCAAAGGGCAGAATTAATTGCCCTCACCAGAGCATTAACCTTAGCATCTGGACAAGAGGTTAACATCTATACAGATTCCAAATATGCTGTCCATATCCTCCACTCACATGTCTTGATTTGAGAAGAAAGAGGATTTCTCACTACAAAAGGCTCTCCAAATACCAATGACTCCTTAATCCTTAAATTTCTTCAGGCTACTCATCTTCCCAAGGCAGCAGCAGTAGTTCACTGCAAGGCGCACCAGGCAGAAAACGACCCCATCATACAGGGCAATAATAAGGCAGATACAGAGGCCAAAAGGGCAGCTCAGCAACCACCTCCTTCTTTCCAACTCTTAGCTATTCCTCATTTCATGCCACAATCCTCTCTTAAAGAGTATCATTCTCTCCTCAGGCTTGGAGTGGATAAGGAAGACCCTTGGCTAAAGATGCAAGGTTCAGATCTTACACAAAGATGAGGGAGAAGTCTGGTTCCCACACTACAGAGAGTAGGAATAGGGCCCTCCTGGACCTAACGATTCTAGGTGGACTATTTTATTTATTTTTTTAGTTTGCTGATTGAATTCCTAACTTCTGATATTTTAACTCTTATTGTTTTTCTTCCTGGTAACAGAAAGATTTAGGGAAAAAGTGATTATGGCGAGGTTACTAATGCTTTCTACCAAATATTTCTGGTTCTCCCCTTGTACACATTTCAAGATTGCATTTCTTTCCTCTTTTGAAGTTAGCTGTGGTTACATGACTTGCTTTGGTCCATGAAATAGGAAATAGTGAGATCTGGGTAGAAGCCCTAGAGATGGTCTGTGATTTGCCGTGTTATTTCTCTCAGTCAAAGTGACTGACAAGGCTCTAGGTTGGTGGCTGCCCCATCAGACCCCTTTGGCATCTGCAATGGACATGTGACATGAAGGAGAAATAAACTTTTCTTGCCTTAAACCTTTGAGATGTTACGCTATTCATTACTGTAACATAACCCAGCTTATCTGCCTTGTCTAGATTCTAAAACCAGCTAAGAAACAGTCATAAAACTGGAAACAAAACAAAACAAAACAAAAATCCTCTCCCCTTCCAAAATGGTTCTGAGACTCAATTTCCAAGGTGTGGTCGAGGGATTTTCCCACATAGTAATAAGTAATATTCTAGATACCAGCTGGGTGTCCTACAAGTCAACTCAATTCTGACACTATCTACTCAAATATAACATCAGATTCCATAGGTTGAGGGCTCAGTCCTACAAGATCCCCCCTCTTACCCCCTCCCACCAATTCCAGACACCAATCAAAATCCCAGGTTCTTTATTACCTGTGCTTCTGACTGCTGACTGGCTACAGATCGAAGGTTCCAACGATTGCCAACTTGGACTTTAGATGCCAATCACTTCTGACTGACTGGCTATAAATTAAAGATTCCCATCACTTCTTCTTCAGGTTCAATTAATTTTCTAGAGCAGCCCATAGAACTCAGAGAACCATTTTACTTACTAGATAACTGATTTATTATAAAAATATATAACTCAGGAACAACCAGATGGGAGTGATACATAGGACAAATAGGGCAGGATATAGGAAAAGTGTTCAGAGCTTCCATGCCCTCTCTAGGTATGCCATTTTTCCCCATTTCTATGTGTTCACCAATCTGGAAACTCTCTAAACCCTGTCCTTTTCTTTTGAGGTAATATTGGTGTATAACATTATGTTAGTTTTAGGTATAGAACACATTAATTCAATCCTTGTATGCTCTACAAAGTTATCACCACGATAAGTCTAGTTATTATTTGTCACCATACAAAGACCCTTTCACCCATTTGTCTTACTCCCAACCCCTTTCTCTTCTGATAACCACTGATCTGTGTCTGTATGAGTTTTGTTTTGGTTTAGATTCCACATATAAGTGAAATCATACATATTTGTCTTTCTCTGACTTCTTTTGGATTTTTAGAGAGGCTTCATTACATAATTATAATTGATTAAGTCATTAGCCATTGTTGATTAATTCAACTTCCAAGCTACTCTCCCTTCCCAGAGCTTGGGGGTGGGTAGGCAAAGTTCTAACCCTCTAATTGCTTGTTTGGTTCCCCTGGAAACCAACCCCCATCCTTAGGTTATTTATGGGCTTTCCAAAAGTCACCTCATCCACATAACAAAAGACACCTTTGTCTTTCTTATCTCAGGAAATTCCAAGGGTTTTAGGAGCTCTGTGCTGGGACTAAAATCAAAGGCCAAATACCTATTGTTATAAATCACAATGTCACACCCCCACAAACAAATAACAACAACAAACACAAAACTCATCTTGTTAATCAAAACTGTGAAAACTTTCAAGGTAACCTCCCAGGGTTAAAAGTAGTTCAATGCTGTGTGGTCAGTTAAAAATAGACAGGTGAAAATACTCATTGACGTTTTGTTGTATGTGAGTCATTATGACACAGATGTGAATGTTCCTTTAAAATAATTGTGTAAGGTAGATTTACTCTGTTTTTTCTTTTTTTAAAATTTTTAATTATTTTTAAAGATACTGGGTCAGTTCATC
>NW_006438113.1:17929209-17932960 GCF_000325575.1 Pteropus alecto | reverse complement strand
TTTCTAGAGTCCTAAATTGACTTCAGAAGTGAGAATGGGCAATTTATAGGTAGTTGAGAAAGACTGGAACACGGATGGCAGGCAATTTCTTGCTAGGCAGCTCAGAAACAATAAAACACAGTGGGTATCTGGCTCACAGGCCCCTGCCAGAAGCCTTCCTATTTACCATACTTAATTTGAATTATGCTAAGGCAACATCCTGAGATTCCCTTCCTAGAAGAGGCCTTTCTATCTGAATCTCTTGGGCAGGAAACAAGAGAAAGTCAAAGCTTTGTTCTGGGTCTTGTGTTTCTTAATAACCAGCTTAAAATCAGTATCCCAAAAGACAGCTTTAGGCTGGCAAAACTTTGGTCCCTTTCACATTCTCACATTCAATACACCAACATTAGCGCTCACCATGTGGCAGACACGTTAAATTCTTTTTCTTTTTTTGCCCTCAGCCTCAAACTTATTCTGTTATTATTTATATTATATTTTAAAGAAAAAAATCAGAAATTATATTTTAAAAATATACTAGCTATTGATTTTATATCATTAATATATTTTATACTATACATTTTTTCAATTCTCTTAATGTTTGCAAATTTTAGACTTTGCTTGCCTTTTAAGCAGAAGGAAAATAGCAAACTTAACACTGAAACAAATTAAATGCAAGTGAATAAATATAATCAGCACAAAAATATAATCTAAGGTAAATGCAGAAGTTTTCTTTCTGTAAGACCCTTGTGTCTTAAAACAATTATTCGTAGAGCCCAACACTATACTGGTAGAGTAATGAATCCATTTCTGTGGAAATGCACTCATTTCTATTCAGCTTGCTGGTTCCCAGGGGAATTATGAATTGCTTTTCTAGTTTGAACACGTAGTTCATGAATCTCAAGAAAAAAAAATGTGTAAGGAGTCAATAACAATAACTAACAGTTTACCTTTAGATATCAAGACAACTGTTAAAACAGTATAAAAAAAGGAATACAAAGAAATGAAAATTGAAATTATTTGTGGATATTACTGAAATTCCTACACTCTTTTAGTAACACATCCTTTCTAGGATGAGGATAAAAGTGCAGCTAAGGCAGTTGCAATGAAAATCTGGATGACCATCTTGAAGCTGTTGTTGAATATTCTGATGCATAGACTTTGTCTTCTGATCAGTCTTATGTTTTTATGGGAAGTGAATGACAAGAGTAAATCAGAGGGACCAAAGGGTGAATATTACCAATTCCAGAAGACCGTGTGCAGCTCCAGGATTTTTAAAAGACTGGCCAAATAGCTCTTTGTAAAATCTTGTATTTGAATCCTATGACGCACATTTGCTCTCTAGTTTCCCATAGGCTCAATCACTCCCTGTCTTCCACATTACTGCTGCACTAATTTACATAACTTGGCCTCCATATGGGATATTTGAATCAAAATCCCATCTTCTCTTGTATTTTGTTACAGTTCAGCAAGTGTCCTATTTATGTTAGCACTTTTCTCCTGCAATTACTCTCTCTTTCTCTTGCTTCATCAATCTCTCATCCACTATTAGATTTTTCTATTCAACGTAAAAACATGTTCTGTGTCTTCCCACCTCAATAAAAACAGAATGCCTGATTTTCCCTTAACCTCAAGTCCTGCTTCTTTCTCTATTTTATTTGGGTGCTTAGTGTTCCCAGCTGGATGCTGGGCAGCATTTGCCAGGAAATTATATAGATTTTGTCATGAATGACACATGGGCACCAATAAGATGTGAAATAAAGTTTATTCACACAATAAACTTTATTGTGTGAATAAAGGGATCAGGAATTTAAAGGGATCAGGTTCGGTCTGAGTGAAAGCAAGAGTAAAGCAGGATAGGCGGCTTTGGCATAATGATTTGGTGGGGGCCTGGAGTGGGGTGGAGTGGGGGCACTTGAGTGCTGGGTGGAGTTTGTATGGGTTGAACTTCCCTATCAGCAGCAAGGAAGGAAGCATGTGGGCTATTGTTGGGTTGCAGCCTCCTCAGGAGCCTCTCAGCTGTAATTTGAAACTGTTTCCATTCCCCACATGAGGACAAGGAGAAACTGAAGAAAAAGACCACTCCACATTGGTAGATGCACAGTTAATAAGCAAGGGAACTTAAAAGGCTCGTCATGAGTGGCCATAAGACTAGTAGTTTTCCACACCCATCTGCCAAATCTTAAAAGTTTACATAGGGGCCCTAACTGGGTTCAGTCACATACACAGGAAGCCTTTAACTGGTTTTAGTCACATACCCAGTTCAGATAGTTTCATCACCACATTTCTACCTCAAGGCTATGTTCTTGGGTAGCATCTGCTGTGGGGAAGGCAAGTGGAGTACACATCCAAGTATAGTGGAGGGAGTGGAGAGCCTCCAATCGCCTGGGCTAAACTCCAGAGCCAAACCAGTGGTCACATCTTCTTGATGACCTTCTCCAACAGCTTTCTTGTCCACTTGCCCAGGCAACAGGAACAGGGGGAGACTTGGAGCATAAAGCTGTCAGGGGTCAAACATCGAAAACAAAGTCTTTCTCATTATTATACTCTCTTTCACTCTTCCATTTCAATATAAAGCTTCTTCCAAAAGTCTCTGGTTCTTAACCACCACTTACCTTTGAACTCTTTTCCAATCGCCATTTAAATTTCAATACTTCAGCAAAAAGATTCTTGTCAAAATCATGTATGACCTGCATGTCACCAAATCCATTCACAGTTTTCCATACTCATGTTATTAGATCACTCATAGTTTTTGACCCATCTGACCACTCCACTCTTCTTGATACATTCTCCTCTCTCTATGTCTGTGGCACCACACTCCTTAGGTTTTCTCCTATCTCCTTGGTTACTTTTCTCAATCCCCTTCACGTGATAACTTCCCTCTCTGATCAGAAAATATTGGGGTCATTTAGAACTCTGTCTTCCTTTCTCTTAAAACAACTCCAATGCCATAGCAGATATCAATTCTTTTTGTGGATTTAAATATCTATATGTCAGCTTTTTTGGAAACATGGTGGAGTGAGAGATGTCCCCAGATCTCTCCCCTTGAAACAATAAGCTAAAACTCAACAAAAATACTCAAACTGCACACCAGCACTTCTGAACGTGGGATCTGCGCATAAGAGCTACCACAGATCAGAACTCCGGGTATTGGGTGGTAGACTAGGAGAAACAAAGAAGCTACCTCTCGCAGCCGGTGGAGCTGCTTGCAGGAGGAGGGGGAGGGGTGAAGGTGTTGCGACTTCCCTGATCAACCCTGCCTAAAAGTGCCTGGACTTTTCTCTGCAGCATCAGGGCTCAGTCATCAGGGCAAAAAGCAGAGAAGCAGGGCGAGACCACAGAGGAACAACAGTTAATTTTTGCCAGCCGAGGTTGCAAGAGAGAGCAAAGCCGAGGTTGAGCCACAGCACCCAACCTTCAACCCAGAGGGCTCCTCTCGCCATACCTTCCGAGACTGAACACCGTGGAGCCCCAGGGGAATCTGAGCAACCACTGCCGAGACTGTCACAGACACTGACAGGGCCTGAAACTGAGGGTAGTGAGCATGTTTAAATATCTACAAGAAAATTTTTAAAAAGATATTTTAAGGCTTTATATAACGCAAGGATCCAAGAGGTTTAGACGCCACTTACTGGAAACCAAAAGAAAAGTGCCTTCTTTGCAACAGGCTAAAGACAGACCTTTATATAATAAACCCTCTTTCTGGAAAAACAGCAGAATATACTTCCATTAATGCCAAGGCAGAGAAATAGTCCATTAAACACTGTGAACAAAC
>NW_006438113.1:17928177-17929120 GCF_000325575.1 Pteropus alecto | reverse complement strand
GCAAGGCATCTCAGAAAGAAAATAAGCTTACAGACATAGAAATATGCAACTTAAATGACAGAGAATTCAGGATGGTACTTCTGAAAATACTCAGTGAATTCCGAAATGAGTCATATCAACAATTACAGGAATTGAAAAACACAGAGATAAGCAGAGCAAGGAGATTAAAACCCTCAAAAAGAACCAAATAGAACTTCTAGAGATGAAGAAGACACTGCAAGAGTTGAAAAATGAAATAACAAGCTTGGGAAATACAGTCGACCAAATAAAGGAAAGGATCAGTGATATCGAAAACAGAAATCTAGAAATAAATAAGAAGGAAGAAGAGAGAAGCTGAAGAATGAAAAATAATGAAAGAGAAATTCAACAAGTAGGTGATACCATTGAGAGAGGAAATATAAGAATAATGGGCATTATCAAAGATGAAGAAAAGGAGAGGGACTAGAGAGCATTTTCAGACAAAGAGAGGATGAGAATTTTCAAAATGTAAAGAATGAGCTGGAGCTTGGAATTCAAGAAGTCAACAAAATGTCCAATTATCTCAACCCAAAAAAGGCCTTCGCCAAGACACCTTGTATTAAAGTTATCAAAAATCAACGACAAAGAGAGAATTCTCAAGGCAGCCGGGGAGAAAAAAACAGTAACTTATAAAGGTAAACCCATTAGATTGTCCTTGGACTTCTCAGGGAAAATCTTACAAGGCAGAAAGGAATGGAATCAAATCTTTAAACTATGAAGCGAAAGAAACTATCAGCCTAGAATAATGTATCTAGCTAAGTTCTCCATTCGATATGAAGGAGAAATTAAGACCTTTTCAGACATACAAAAACTGAGGGAATTTTCCACTACGAGGCCTGCACTATAGGAAATACTGAAAGGGGTCAGCTCATCTAAAACAAAATGACCAAAAAAAAAAAAAAAAAAAAAAAAAGGAAAAAAGGGG
>NW_006438113.1:17885407-17924696 GCF_000325575.1 Pteropus alecto | reverse complement strand
CAAACCGAGGTTCCCTCAAATAGACGATTGAATAAAAAAGCTGTGGTACATATACACAGAGGAATATTACTCAGCCATGAGAAGATTTGAAATTCTGCCATTTGCGACATCGATGGACCTTGAGATAATCCTGGTAAGCAAAATAAGCCAGACAGGAAAAGTTGAAAATCACATAATATCACTTATGTGGGAGATATAAACCTAAAAGCAACAAATGAGCAGGACAAACAGAGACTCATGGACATGGACTATAGGCTAGTGGTTACCAGAGGAATATAGAATAGTGGTTATTAGTGGGTTGGAGGAGGAGGGTGGAAGTAGACGGAGTAAAGGAGAGTAAATATAGGGGGGGGCAGTGGGAGGATGAAGTGGATAAAGGGGATCAAATACATGGTAGCTGAACGAAACTGGACTTTGGGTGGTAAACACACAATAGAATATACAGATGTTAAATGATAATGTACACCTGAAAATTATATAATTGTATTAACCAATGTTACTCTAATAAATGTTAAAAAAAAGTTAGAAAATAATGTAACTTTATGAAAAGTCACCATAATCCATCCCCCCCACACACTGATTATTAAACAAACAAACAAACAAATAAATATCTATATGCCAATGCTATAGAGATATTTCATATGATTTTCAGGGTTCAAATTCAGGCTATTTGAAAGTTCTATCAGAACTTTTCACAGACATCTGAAAATTAGAACTCCCAAAGGAAAATCTGATTTCGCTACCAAAGTGTGTTTTTCTTTTGGTTGTCTCTGTTTTAGTAAATGACATCACCAAGTTTCCTTGATTAAAGCTAGAAACCTAGAATCATTATTGATTATTTATTTTTTTCATTTTCTCACCTCCCACATGTAATTCATCAGAACTCATTGTTCTACCCCAAAACACAGCTCATCTTGCTCATTCTATCTCTAAGTAGAGTAAGCTATCGCTTGCTTTAAGTCATCATTGCTTCTTCCCAGGTCTACCAACTGATTGTCACATTTGTGCTCCTGCTCCTCCAATCCACCTTCTCAGAATAGTCAGTGATATTTAAGAAATAAATCATATCGCATCACTCTCCTGATTAAGTCTCTCCAATGGCTTACTGATACACTCAGAGTTAATTCCAGACTCCTTATCATGGCACACACAGAGTACCCTCATTGTAGCTGACATGATTAGGTGACTATTCTACATTTTCCACTATTCCAAATGCTTTCCAGGCACACATTTGTTTAATCTTCACACCAACACTAAATATTATTTGATCTACATGTTATTATTACATCCATTTTTAGCAGAGAAATGAACCATGGAGATGCTAAGTAACATGGCTAAGGGTCCCAACTAGAAAATGGTGGGCCTGGAATTCAAATCCAGGCCAAGTGGCTCCAGAGTTGACTCTGAAACCACCACATATTCCTGCTTCTCATGAGCAAAGACATGGACAAAAGAATCAGGGGTTACTTAGCGAGGCATGAAATGAATTGTCATTCAACTGTTCCTAAATTTATTCAGAGAAGCAAAGCCTCTGGATCACAGGTCAGGACTAAAAAGCTTAGTCAAGTCTCTGCAGTGCAGTTTTTATGCTAGTGGTAGGTCTGGGTTTAGCCTGAATGGTCTTTTCCTTCTTTTCTTTCAACCCAAGCCTGCCATCAGCATGGCAACCTGTGGATTCCGGCCTGACAGTCTTGTGCTTCTTGGAAATGGCATGGAGAGGACAGAAATGAGACTGAGTGCATTGGAGTGTGCTATGTAATTGCCTTGGGCGCTTAGCGGAATTGAATCCACCTTCCTTGTCAAGATCTAAAGTGCTACCACTGTGACCAGCAACAATTTTTTGATGCATTTGCCAATTCCACAGTCCATTCTGATAGATCCTAAAATGGTAGGTCGTCAAAATCAGAAAACATTGATGTTGAGTCCTGCTCTGTGGAGGACAAAATATGGGGTGTACATTGAATAGGGACCAGTCTCTGCCCTTAACGCAAGAAGAGACAGAGACTTTCACTAAGTATAACAAATGTCAGTATATGAGAATATTATTTTAAAAATGCACTAAATGCTGTCAGAACACAGAGGAGGGAGAGATTAATTCTCCTAGAGGAAATGGGGAGGCTTTGTGGATTAGTGATGGGTATTTATTAATTCAACAAATATTTATTAAATTCCTACTGTATTTTGGGCTCTGGACTGGGTGCAACATCTGTTTCATGGAATTTATTGACATAAGTCAGATAAGAAAAGGACAGTTCTCAATTAATAGTTATTTCCCGAGACAGGGTAAATTTTGTCCAGTTTGGTAGTTCTACTTGTTTACAACACTCACCTGTCTTGGTGGGGAGTGGCAGACGTCAGAAAGGAGGAAGCCGGTTGCTTCTGCTGTCTTCTGGAGAGAGATGTTCAGGAACAAAATGTTCTCAATCATCAGGTACTGAGACTGTCAATATACATGTAATATTCTGGAAATTCATGCTGGAACATGAAATTGTAATTGTTACAGGAAGTAGTCTTGCACACAGGCTCAAAAACATATTGAAAATAGTCTCTTCATGTTTTCTATTTAAAATATTTTCTTATTAAGTGAATATCTTGCTTGTCTTTCACAGTTCTTCTAGTATATTACATAATTACATTGTAGCTTTGTGTAACTGAGATGAGAAATATATGCTATGATATGTTTTAGAACTAGACATAGCAGTTTTTTCTGGGAAGAAATCAGAAGACAAAAAAGGAAATAACTGCAAAGACAATAATATAAATGAAAAAAGCAAGCCAAAACTCAGTTCAAATCAAGTTTCTGACTTTAGTGAATCTCTGGTTTTGTTGTAGGCTGCTGGGTTTTAGTACTGGGAAGAGGAAATGCAGGGGAAAAGTTTGAGGAAACTTGTTAATGCTCTTTTTGGAGATAATCCCACAGCCAGCACTGTTGTGTCGATCCATTATTTCCAGTTCCACTTGTTCAGATATGAGAGTCCCACATAGATGACATTGGTTCAGCTCATTTGGCTGGCATGATGTTCTCTTCCTCCTTCACTGGCCTTGAAAGTGTGTGCTTGGGCACATGGTTTGGTATCATTCATCAACTTTTCAGAAACCTATACTCCCTAGATTATGTACTTGCCCTCTGGGGTAAATACATTTTACCCCTCGCCCCCAAATATCTGTGGGTTTGCTAAGAATAAAAACACAACACCATCAACAAAATATAATCTTACACAGTGAGAATTGGTTCAGAACACTTTGGATTTAGAAAAATCTAACTTTCAATCCCTACTAGTGCCCTCATTAGTAGTGTGAATTTGGGAAAGTTATTTATTTTTTCTAAGCCCTGGTTTCTCTATGTACACATTGAGACAAATAAGACCTTACAGTGCTGAGAAGATAAAATAAGATAATTTATTTATTTTGCACAGGGTTAGAACTGTGTTCAACAGAGGGTGAAATGTTATGACAACTAGTCCTAGGGTTGGAATCGATCTTGATCCTTTCTATTGATTGCACTAATTTGTCTGGCTGGGTGGGTAAGTGACACCATGTCATGTCACCCAGATACCCCTTAAGGAACTAAGCATTCATTCCTAACTAGTTGGGGTTTGGCTGCTGACAGCTCAAGGCTATATATCCCTCTTTGAGCATTATCCTTTAATGAAGGAGGTCACCTTACTCAGGTTTATGCTTCCTCTGCAGGAGCAGCTTACACCTAGTGATTGGTCACTTTGGGCAGTGCAAAGGCCCAGACTCCTTGCCTCAATAAGAATACCTCTGGAAAACTTCCATACTTTAAAGCTTTTTGAGTGATGAGCTAAAGTGGCTGTGAGAACTGCATCTCAGTTTGTCTTCTTCCTCTGTTCAATCCTGCTTCCCTTGCTACCTCATAGTTGTTCCTGAGAATACATTTTGTTAAGCCTCCTGCATGCACGTCTCAGCATCTTAGAGTCTCTTTTCTCAGGATGCCGAGGGAGGAAGAAGACATCTCCATTTTTCCACACCACTGTTTGGTACATCCTGGTACAAGTTCCAGATGTGGAGCTTCCCAGAGACCCCTGAGGAACTCATGTTAACAACACTCCACCACTAAAGAACAGATGACTATTTTGTTGGTGTCATCAGAATGATTCTTCTTTTCTCAGAAAATTCCAGGCTTCCCCAAACTTTTCTATATTTTCTGTCCACACAGTTTGGTTCACCCCAGACTAATTCAATGATTTTCTCCCTCATCAGGTGATCAGGGCTAGGATTGAAGAGAAGACAGCTGATCCTGACGCCAGTTCCATGCCTTCCTTCATCTCACTGTTTTTTATGAGAAAGTGACAGACACTTTACCAAGACAACCTAAAGTGGACTAAATAAGGAACTAGAATGTGAGTCCCCAAAAGACTACTTACCTGTTGAGTTGTGATTTTTGAAGTGCTTTAGATATTACCTGGCAAGACCACAACAGGCTTTTGAAAATGACAAAGAAGCAGGCTCACTTTTGTTAACTTGAATCGATGCCAGATTGCCAAAGGTTGGCTAACTTTAGACTAGGGCCTCTGGCTTTAAAAGTTTTCCCTGTTAGGCAAACAATTTTAAGTAAATCATATAAACAAATTCCTGTTTAATGTCCACTCACCACCTGTAAGACACTGTTTTTGTCATTCTGAGGTTTGCAAAGATGGTTCCTGACTTTGAGAAGTCTAGAGTTTGGCTGGAGTCATAAGAGATATTACATAAAAACTTCAACCACATGACTTCAAGTATTCTGAAGACAATTCTAAAATCATAACAGCTTTCAAATTATATACTAGGCAGGCCACCATTACCATCTGCTGTAACTCTCTTGGTATACAACCTTTATAAGGTGAGCAGATTTCTTAGTATTTTAGCCAACTCGACTGAATATTCTCACCCATAAAAGTAGACAGCCTTTTAAAAATTTTATTTTTAACATTCTTGACTATCCAAATCTGTTTCTAAGACATTTAAGGCCAACATAACTTAAAAGCTTGAGTCAGTGTCTAGTTTGATTAAAAAAAAAAAAAGTCCAGCCATGAAGTTGTCAGGGGGAAAAGGTCTGTTTTCATATAGCAGTATTTTCTTTTGGTAATCTGCCATACAAACTTTATCAGCAACTATTGAATTCTTAAATCATTCTAAGTGTTATATGTTATGGAAAATAGGAATGTTATTAAACTTGTGCCTATAGGGAAATATGAATCATAAAAATCCAATCAACTAGAATTAAAAACTTCAGATTTTATATAATTTATGTTGAGATGAGCAACACCGAAAACATAAATTTATTAAAAGAAAAAATAGTAAATGAAATCATCTTCAGGGATTAGAAAGTCTCTTTAGCGTTTGGAATATTCTGCCTATGGGAACATTCCTAACTGCACTGAAATAAGTTATAAGTATTGTTATAGAATTGAGGCCATGTTGATTAACCAAAAAGAAAACTTTTTGAAAGAAAAATGTTGTGTATTATGATGCTTTTAAAACTTGTTGTTGCTGTTTGTTTTAGACAGAATTTCTTCTTGTCAAGTGAAATTTTATCTGAAATTCCAATTTGTAAAACAGATGAAAGTCATGCGTTATAAAATAAAGTTTCTAAAATGCATTTAGTAAAAAACATTTAAATGACCCAATTGAAACTTCTTTGATAAACACGAATATTTAATTCAGCATTCAAATTTTTATTTATTTTATATTATCTGCATAATATGGAGATAATTACCATTCATATAGATACGTAGCTAAACATGACTTCTTTTTAATATAATGTCTTGCAATCACAGTATACTTTTCAACTAGAGATGAGAGAGACATTGTATTTGGAAGTTTGCCACTAAACAATTCAACCTGGCAACAAACATTAACATATTGGCTTTCTCTAATGTGCTGTTATTTTAGATTGGTATGTATATGTTGCCTATAGTAGTTTTTAAAATTAGTTTAAAAAACATAAAAATAAATTTGAGTGAAATATTTACAGATTTCTGAAGCACCTCTTTCAAGAGTAGACAATTTTTTTAATAATGCATAAGCAAACAATCAAAACAGTGAAACCTACCCCAGGGTATTAAATTAACAAGTATGTATAAAAGTGTGAGGGTTAGATGTAAATTAGACTTTTCATAAATAATAATTAATTAATTTTCCTCTTTTAAAAATCCTGACTCTACTACTGACTTCCAATGCTATCTAGGATCATTTAAACTTTATGAAATTCACTTTCTTTATCTGTAAGTTAAAAATAATATTTACCTGCTGGGAACCATGAGAATAAAGTAAGGTAACATGATATATCTTCTCTCCTTTTTTAATTTTACATCATTATTAATATTATTTATATAATTAGAAACCCAATCTATTGGTTATACCATTCTCCCTTCTGCTCTATATAATGAGAAAAAAAAAAGTTTATTTGTAATAAAGGTCTACAGAACCATCTTTAAAGAGAAGCAGGGTATATATCATTGTGCTTCTTGTTTAGCCTGAACATTTGTATCTAAATCATTAAAATTTAATTAAGTTAATAAAATTTGATTAAAATAAAAATTGAATAGCCTTGAAGATTATGATCATTTGTAAAAGGGAAACATGAAACTCACCAAGGCTGTATTTACAGATGCCTGCAGGTCCTCTCTACTTAGATGTCACACAGCTGTCTCTGAAAACAAACCTTTTTGCCTGAGATTCCTCGAAAGTTCTTTATTCACATGGAAGGTAGAAGCCTGGCAGTTATATTTGATTTCCTTTTCTTACTTCCCTATCAATCAGATGCCAAGTCCTGCCAATGTCCCTTCTTGAACACTGTAACAACGGCAGCCTATTTCAGGCTTTTATTACATTTTTCTAGAGTTAAATCAATAGTCTCCAAATCCATGTTTTCCACCCTCCACAAATCTGAACAAGTCACTCTTTTCCTAAAGATGCATACATGCCTCCGATATTGTCTATGGAATGAAGCCCAAGCTTTCCAGGATCTGGTCCCTGCATCTCTCCAGGCTTATTTTTTATTGCTTTCAGTATCAATTTTACTGCTGCTCAATAGAGAATTGCATGTAGTTCTTAATACATACCAATTACATGGTCTTATCATCATGTCTTTGGATTTCTCCCTTCTTTCATCTGGATAACCCAGCTCAGGTATAAATTACTGCAAGAAAGCCTTTTCTGAGTGCTATGTCTCTCCTTTCTCAGACTCCTTCTGAATTAGTTTAGAGGCTCCTTCTCTGAGGTCCTATAGGTCCCTTTTTATCCCCTGTCATTGTACTTATGATAGGACATTGCGGTTCTCTATTTAGGTGTCTGAATCCTTCTGTGAAGTCAGTCTTTTCTAGAAGAAAAGACAATGTATCTTACTGACTCAGTGTCTAGGATTCTTCCTGGCTCCTAGAGTGAGAGAAAAAAAATATGTTTTTCACATATGAAATATATGAATATATGAGTCGTCAATAGTCTTACTCTTTCTCAGTGAAATCACAAGTTAGTCAATAGTGGATTGCATCTATCAGCACTCCAAGTTTGTCAGTTTCTTATTTTTAACCACATACTGTTCAGTATTTCCTTTGCCCAGAAAGTTGTCTTTATAGCACCCCCACAAGAAACTGACACACATTCTTTATACTAGTGGGAAGTTTCTGTTTATTCAAACTAAATAATTATGGGTGCCTACACAGTGGGTGGCCAAGTTAATAGGTGAAGCATAATGTTTAATTGATGGGGTTAAGCTATAGTATAATTTGACTTCCTCAGCCTAAATTTTATTGGTAAGCACAATGGGACATCCAAGGCAGACTGTATCTTTATATTCCTAAGCATTTACTGAGCGCTTTTAGAGGGCATGGAAGCGTGCCAGTACAATTGTGGGAGATGAGGGGATAGTGGTAATCAATTTATATGAGAGATTTAAAAACACTCTTACTCTCTTACTCTCTTACCAAGCTTTGGTGAATCTGGGTAAACCATAGTGGGAATATAAATTAACAGAAAAGGTCAAGAAATAACAGCTCAGATCAGCTCAGAAATGGCAAGGTTTAGAATAGAATTGTTACATTATCAAAAACCATGACTAAGAAGTGCTATACTCTCTGTGTTTCAAAGAGGTAGTTGGAAATAAAAATACTCTATTTCCTCTCTAGTACCTATTGTTATTTAAGGTACCCTGTCATTTACTTTTTATCGTTTATGTCTGTTGCTTTCACTGAAATGTAAGCTCCATGAGGGTAGTTGATTTGGTCTGATTTGTTTGCTTCTGTATCCTCAAAGAACAGTATGTAAAATGATTCATACTTAATAAATATGTTCTGAATAAATGAATTAATAGTTTAGTAGAATACAATATAGCCACATAAAATACTATTGAAAATGGCATCATGGAGAATAGTTAATTCCCTGGTCTTTGAAATGCCTTTGGTGATTTCTCATTAAGTTCACTAATTCATTTCCCACCTGGAATTTAAGGTAATTATTTAATTTAGAAATCGATCAAGTATTTATTGAGCAGAATTACTGATTCATGCGCTGTTTACTATTGGAGTTTTAGATCTCTTTACTTAAAATTCACCCCCAGCCTAGAATTGTTCTCTATAATATGTTATCTCTATAGACATAAGCATTCTCATTTGAAATATTGTAGGCAAGATTTGCGTTAAACCACGAATTGCAAATATAATAGTGACTATTTACTGAATCTGAAAGCAACATACATTTTAAAAACATTTCTCAAGCCCTGAATAAATAGCCATCATACTCATATACATAAGAAATGAAAACACATAGAAACTTAGTCCAGTGATATCACAATATTCTCAATGGAGTTGATGTTTAATTTATTGCAAGATTTTATTGGAGTTTTATTAGTCAGGTATCAATATAGACCAATATCTTTTTAAATATCGATTTCCTTAAAATATATTTTTAGTAGAATTTACAATATTTACTATTGACAGAACTGAATATATATTGCTTTTTAGGATTTAGCAATGCTAAATAGATGATCTTAACCAAGTGTTTTGTTTTTGCCACGAATAATATCTGTATGCTGTTGTATTCGAATCATCTATTATCTTAAAATAGGTTGGAATTTTTTCCCAAAAGCTTATTTCTAATGATTCCATCTGTTAACACATAGTCTTTTAAGTTGAAAATCTCTGTTATGATCTAAGTTCTGTCAATAATTACCTCTATACCTCTAGGTCAATTATTTTTTGGACCTCAAGTTTCTTATTTGTTAAATTGCGTTTATAGTTTCTTCTTTCACTAAAAATCTATGGAAAATTTTATAATTTTTAGAGGAATTTAAGAAATGAGCATAGAGGATAAAATAATAATATTCAATTTATCCTACAATTATTTAATGCTTATTAAATAATTATCATACCTTTTTGCTTCTGATTAATCATTAATATAGGTTTCATTTGTTTGTATAACATAAATAGTAGTTTGAACCTTTCAGAAAGAGAAAAAAGGATCATATATTTGATATGTTATTTCTTTCTCTCTAGTTTTCATTTTGGAAGACATGCCTTAGAACGAAGAGTCTGCTTGAATAAAAACTATGTGTTGGAGCAAATGGGCTCAGTAAGTATGCATTCAGCTTCACAATGTGAATATCTGAATTGTCTTGCTGCACAGAGAATAACATAAAATTTCATTATAAATTATGTCTAGTTTTCATTTGCTTACTTTTATTCTTTAAATTTATACATTTATTTTGCGATGAAAATTAATAGCAATATTTGCATTTGGGACAATAATTTCTCTTTCTTTTCAAAAACAAGGTAAAATATATTCAGTTTTGTTCCCATTAAAGTTATCAAGATAAATTAATTTTCCCTTTGTTTTTCTAAAATTGTGCTGGCCAAAGACATACTGTAGCATATAAAAGAGCTATTGTTGAGATATTTGAAACAATACAAATTGGTTATAATAAGTATGATAACTGTGAGGGGTAGTAATTTTAAGACTGTATATATTTGTTACATTTTTTTAAAATTGCATAATATAAATGCATTTAATACATTATTTAAAAAAACTTGAAATTAAACAGTACAATGTAAAGTAAAAACTTAAAGCTGTCCAGTTGTGCTTGTCCTTTTATACTAGCTCCACTTCACTCTCTGGAAGGGTTGTAATAATGACCTTTGGCTCCAAGTTTTTGGAAATGTATCTTCAGACCATTTTCTATTCATTTATATGTATATATTTAGAAATTTTAAAATACATGGGAATTTTCTCTTTATGTTGTTTTTATTCTCAATTTTTTTTATTTGATGATATCTTGGAAATCTATTTATAAGCCCCTATTTATATGTTTCCAAGTTTTTTTACTGGATGTAAAGCAGTTAATTAATGTAATTGATCTACTTTCTAAACATATTTTTTTGGACCTTTTCTTTCCTCCTTCTTGATTTCATAAAACAAGGGATGAACTTTTATAAATTTTATTTCCTTTCAATGAATTGATTTTATGATGCCTGTGCAATAAGATTATTGATCTTAAAGAAGACTGTATTGATCTAGGGGATGCTGTGCATGAGCTGTTAGTTTTCATGAGTAAGAAAAGTAACACTTTTTAGAGTTCATATCATTAGTAATTTTTGATTAGAGCACTGACTTATTTGATAGTCTATCAAACTGGATTAAAAAGCTTATTAATTGATGACTGGATTTGAAAGCCTACCAAATAATTATTATATTTTTTATTATGTTTAGTAAACACTTATTCTAAAATGTTTGGAAAATATAGAAAGCATACTGCAATCTTAATGCTCAGACATAAATTTTGTTATACTTTTAGTGCTTTTTTTCCCAAGATTTTTTTCTCTAAGTATATGTTATTGTAGATGTATAAGCCTGGCTTCTGAAAACAGACTTCCTGGGTTCAAATCCTAGTTCTGTCATTTGTAAGCTATGTTTTTGAGTAAATTCCATAACTGTTCTAGACCTCAGTTTCTTCATGGGTAGATGGGAGGGTAATAGAATCTCCCTCTTAGAGTTGTGAGAATCTACTGAAATAAATACATGCAAAGCATTAAACCTGGCATGCAGTATGTACTCAATAAATAAAGAATTTAAACAATTTGGAACACATTGCACATAATTATGTATCTTCTTTACTCATTTAATATATTCTGAACATCTCCTGTTCATTAAATAGTCTCCTTAATTACTAATTAATTTTAACAAGAAAATAGTATTCTATCATATGATAATCTGATATATAATTCATATAACAATTCATTATTATTTGGCAGGTAAACTAGTTTAAAAATTATTCTATTAAAAATAACAAATTTATAGATAAGTTTTGTATTCTTTTCTGATTTAGAATTTAATGGCTAAAGGTAATGTGTGCCCAGTTTTAAGACTTTTGATATCTGTTGCCAAATGGAACAATAGGGTTTGATAGTTTTTAAAATCCCTATTTTAAAAATTCTTTTAGTGCTTTTAAATACAATAGTCATACCTATTCCTGCTTTATTTTTTATTGGATGAAAATCTTGCTTAACAGAATAAAACAATAATGATTGTGGATTAGATGTGTAGTATAAATGATGTAAGACAAAAACTATGCATCTAATGAGTGTTGTTTTTCAAAATAATTACCCTGAAAGATAGGATACACACTTGTCATATTCATGATTACATTTGTCAAATTGTTTTTAAAGCTATTCTTTAGCAATTGCATAAAGACATGAACATTTTTCATGTTATGGTAGATTATTATTGTTTATAACAAAATATAATTGAACTTTATTTCAAACTTTTCATCAGAGTTGACTTAAAATAGTTTGTAATATTTTTCCTACTCAATATCCAATGTTTTTTTTCTTAACCAGAATCTTATTTTTTATTTTTTTTTCAGCTAGTACGTCTGCAATGTATTCAGCCCTGGCAATAGATTATAGCTGGTCCAAGGCAATTCTCAGTATGTCTTATAACTGTTTTATCAATAAGACCTAATCAGAAATCTATTTAGAAGGTGTTTTCTAAGGCTTTTGCTTTTCTGATGAAAGAAAATGGTTGTAGTTGCCCACCCTTTCTTGCTCTTCACTCTTTTTCTTGCCTCAGATGAAGCCAAGATGGTTAGAACTACAAACCATCTTGTGACCAGAAGATCATTTCAATTTCATGGAGCTTCTGAGTCAACACAACTGCTTACCTCCAAATTTCTTACTGTGTGGCATGGGGCTGAGGGGAAGCTCTCCTATTCATTTAAACTACTAATGGCTTTTCTCTTACTTGATTTGAAGGCATTCCTAAAACATAAACCCTGATGCTTTTACAACTGCCTTTAAAACATACTTTTTTAGGGAGTTCATCAAAATTGACTGCTCTAGGAGCATATATGACTTCATAAAAAAATAAATAGGTTTTTAAATGAGTATTTCAAAGAAATTGTAGAATTTAGAGTTGGAAGGGACCTTACACATCATCCAATTTATAAGTTCTTAATGGCAGATGTTCATTAAAATTACCATTGAAACTTTAAAGAAATATACATATTTGGGCCCCATATTATGAAGCCCAGGTACTGTGGTTCAGTAGATCTCAGGTAGGATACAGGCATCTACACTTTTTAAAACTACAGAGTGATTTTAACAGACAGCCAGAGATGAAAGTTACTGATCTATATCTATACCTCTCAAACAATGATTTGTAAACTAACCTGTGATATGTAGGCCTAACAACAGATTAGAATTTTGCAACCTACGTAGGGGAAGTAACTTTATGCAATTGTATGACTAGACAAACCCAAGATCCTGGTAAATATGAGAAGAAAACAGTCATTATAAATCCAAGCTAACTGTAGTTAATTTGCTTTCTAGAAAATAAAAATATCAAGAATGAAATTTGATATCATTCTTTTAACTCTCTCATGTTTTTGTGAGAACTTCACTTCATTTCCACTGCTCATAACTGTTCCGATTTTCAGTCTGCTGAGATTTAGTCCAATGCTGTAGGTCTATTGTGTTTGAAAGATTGGGCCAAGTTAATGAATGGAGGCAGCTTGTGTGAGGCTATGGGCTAGACCTCGCATTAGCTGTCACTGTGCCTTCTCCAACCCCTAACTCCTCTAAAAGAAAGTGAATTTGTCACTGAAGCTGATTTGGGCGCTGTTTGGTTGGTTTTTATTTCAGTTATATATACAATTATTTTGAAATTCTTCCAGACCTCATCTTACAAGTTCTTTGGGTTTCTATCTAATGTGAAGTCTCAAATAATTTAGATAATTTCTTATTAATAAATAATTATTCTCCAAAATGAACTCTGGTAAGTTTTTAAATGTAAAGTAAAGATTCAAAAATTAGTTATGGGCCTGAAATAAGGAAACATTTTAAATCTCAAATTATGCCTTATTAAAGTTAAGTTGCACCACTCTCTTGAGCTCATTCAGAACCAATGTGGACATTATCCATTTTGAACCAGGTTAATCTTGTTTGTTAATTGATAGCTCATTCTAGGAAATGTATACATGTATGTTCAATACACAATACGTGTATATGTTAAATATGGTTTGTGTATAGTATATATATATACACACATATATGCATATATATATAATGTATATATATCTATATAGTGGATAGGGTTACATGCATGTATGTATATATGACATATACATATATAGTACATGACAATATATATGAATATATCTACATACATACATATACATACAGACACATACATACACACATATATGTTAATTCTAAAGTACATTACATAGTTTCCCAGAAATGATAGAGGAAAAATATTTTTGAAGACGTTTTCATCTTTTTCTGCTTCATCTTCAAAAGCAGAATCCTGGGCTGCTTATAAATTTAAGGTATGCTTTAGGCAGCACTAATTATAGAGAATGATTTTTGTGTAATTGGGTCCTAATGGCTGTGGTTACTCAGGACCTTCGCTATGTTGTCTTCATTTTACTCCAGGCAGCAACTGGCAGAGAAGACCTAGGCGCCAAGGGGTGTGTTAGTGTTGGAACCATTTCAGGGTCAGTAGCTTGGGGCTATGCAAAGATTTCATCTACCAGCCTCCATTTCATAGACCGCCCCCTTAACTGCCAAACCAGAAGCCTGCCCCTCAGGCCAAAGTTCCAGGACCAACAAATAGGCCTCTTTCAGAGCAAGACTGGGAGTGTGTTTTCTTCTGCTATCTGTGCAGTACCCTGGGGTTGGTGGTCTGCCAAGAACTGTCTCTTTGATTATGATAGCCCCATGGAACCTAGAATCAAAATTCCACTGGAATCCAGAGTCAGGTGATCAAGGGGTGTCCCCCAGGTAATAGCCACAAAAACTAGGGTATCAGACATGTGTAATAGTTCTTCTCTAGGAGATACTGGCACTCTAGAGCACAGGAAAGGGAGGGCATGAAGATGGTGCCTACCAGCTGGAATGAGCAGACGGAGAGCATATAGATGATGTCCACCTGCAAAAAAAACCCCCAAAACAAAAAAACATAGCATTAAAAAAAAAGGTGCCTTTTAGCTAGAGTGCAAAGATGGGCCTGCTAGTTGGAATGAAGCAGAGGAAGAGTGTATAGATAGTGCCAACAGGAAGAAGAAGCAGGAAAAAAAAAAAAAGAAAGCTAACGTGCCGGTGGCTATATCAAGACAGAGAAGGAGTACAAAGATGGAGCCCGCCAGCCAGGGGGTCTCTAGATGTGTGCTCAATTAGACGCCTACCCCTTTAAGATGCCTGATGCTATAAGATTAGCAAGATGAATTCTGGGAGCCTCCTGATCAGCTGCATCTGTGCTGAACCTTGGAGCTGGTGAGTCTGGCCTGTGAGGCCTTTCAGAGCCACTTCTCAATTTATTACCACCTTGTGGGGCTTCTAAACATGAATCCAGTTGGTTTTTAAAGCTAGATTTTTGGGATGCTCTTTTTAAAAGTTGGAGGAGCTTGGTGTGGAGTTCAAATCCTTTGCCCTTCAGACAGAATCTCCAGGTTTTGAGTTCCCTCACCATTGTGGATCACTGAGTCAGGGATGAGATGATTTATGGCAAGATTGTTTCAGCTTCCCCTAGCCACTTGGATATGAGCTTTCTGTTATTTGCCCTGATGCATAGGAGTTACTCAGTGTTAGGGTTTTTTTCTGAAGGAATTTGTTCAATATGTAGCTGCAAATTTGGTGTGTGTATGAGCGTAGGTGAACTGAGCATTCACCTATGTCGCCATCTTAAACCCACTAAAAATCACAAATATTTTAAAAAGCATTAGTATGGTTGATATGTGGACCCTAGGTTAGAGGGTGCCAAGAGTTGCTGCAGTAAAACCAGTTAGCAAGATAATTTTGGCTTGGAATAAAGGATGGAAAGAAATGAACCTGTTTGAAAACACTGAAGATCTACGCTTGAGAGAATTTACTTACAAACTGGGTTAGAACTGTGGGAAAGGGAGGAATGAAAGATCTCTTTTAGATTTTGGCTTGACCATCTAGAGGTATAGTGACACCATTTATTGAGATTTAAAGGATTAGAGTAAGATAAATAGACTTTCCTGGCTTGGTTTTATTTCCATTTTAAAATATTTTATGGTAACCTTTGCTTTCCCTTTATATCATATTACAGAATGAACTTTTATTTTGGTGTGCTATTATTAAATTAATAACTCTCTCCTTTAATAGATTGTAAGCTTTATTTTATGTCCTTGGCTTAGAACATGGCCTGGCACATGGTAGGCTCTTAATAATTGTTGAATGAATAAATGAATATGTTACCATTGAGACTTGAAGTTGAGGAATCTCCAATTGGTGTTGGATAGATGTGTCTAGAAGTAGGAAGATAGTGGGTTGCAGATATTCCTTGCATGATGATGAAATCACCAAGAGAGTGTAGAGTGAGAAGAAAGTCAAAGAAAGTCAAGAGAAACTGAGTAAGGCATCTGACTGGAAAACTGAGCCTTATACCTCAGAGCTAAAATAAGCAGCTTTTCTTGCATAAACTCCATGTAATCAAAAGTGATCACAATTTTCTACTTTAGTTATTCTTACCGAGAGCTTCATTTTATAGTTTAATTCACTTTTCTGTGAAACATATAATGCAGCAAAAATTGGATTGTTTTGTAAATGCATGAACTCCAGGACTCAAAAACTATATTTAGTAAAAATTTATGGACAAAATTAAAGTACCTTCCCCCACTGAAGTTGAAGGTAACAAGTATTCACACATGTATTAGCCAGCTGTGGAAATCTCTCCAGGAAATTACCCCTGAAGCAATATACTATTACTATAGTATAGCTGATTGAGTTGAGGTTACCTCCTCAAGCTCATCTAAAACTGCAGCGAATTCCAAAAGTAAGAAAAGCTTGATCTAATTAATTGTAACTTGTTCTAAATGAACAATTGATGTAATGACCAACACCTGTCATGACTGATAAACCTATTAATAGAGAAGAGAGGGATAATTATTTGACTTCTTATCTGTGGAAGAGAAAAACCGGCATAGATTTTCTGTTTATATCACAGAATATATCGGTGGTGGGAATGGGTGCACTAGGTTTGAGTCCATAGCTCCTTTGTTCCATTTCTACACCTACTACTATTACTACTATCACTAAGAATAACAACAATGAAAATGGTTCTGATGATGTTAGCTTATTTTATGAGTGTTAGTGGACTCTGGACTCTGCTAATCACTTAAAATTCATTATCTCATTTAATACAACAAAAATATAAGTTGGTACAATTATTTTTCCTGTTGTTCTTATGAGAAAATAGGGGATTTGAGAAGCCCAAGACTGCGTAACTAGTGAGTGGTGTTATGAGATCCCAGCCTATATCTTTTTGACTATAAAGGCCAGGCTCATAAGCATCAGCCTTTCTGTTGGTTATTTTGTTTTCTTTGTTGTTTGTGTAATGATGAATTTAAAACTAGATCTATAAAAATGTCATGTAGAGTAGGGGTCCCCAAACCCTTGGGCCATGAACTGGTGCTGGTCCATGGCCTTTTAGGAACCAGGCTGCACAGCAAGAGATGAGTGGCAGGCAAACAAACGAGCAAGATAAGCTTCATCTGTATTTGCAGTCTGCTCCCTAGCGCTAGCATCACTGCCTCAGCTCCACCTTAGATCATCAGGCCTTAGATTCTCATAGGAGAACCGATCCCTGGCATCAAAAAGATTGGGGACTGCTATTATACAGGATTAGACGCAGGACTTGAAACCTAACCAAAGCACAGAATCTCAAGGCCTACTCTAAAATAATCAGCTGTGTTTCTCCTTACAGCTTTAACCATAGTAGCCATCCATCCACCAGTCCTAGTTTGTCTAAGGTAAGCTGCAGAGATCTACTTAATGCTGCTTATGTGAATCTTTAAAATCCTATTATTGGTTTCTGAAGGCTTTCATCCATCACCCTCTCATGATAAATCTCTAACAAGGCTTTTGGTCCTCCTTTCACTTTCAAATTCCCTCATCCTCAATAAATTTCTTAGCAAAGTCACAATTAATCTTGAGTAGCACATTAACCTTGTTCATATCAAAGTAACCCTGCAAGTTTTGCAGTTTTACATGTGATTAGAGACAGGTACCTCACATGCTGTGAGTCTCCTTTCACCATAGGCAGAAGGGTAAGGATGAGCTTTCTGGTCTCTGCCTCTCATTTATCTCTGTTTCCTGGCCAGGCTTAGTATCTGCACGGCTCTGCCTCCCTCTCGGCTTTTATATAACACTGCTGATCTGTCAGCGTTTTTCTCTCTTATCCACTAATCATCTGATAAAGTCCCTTTGCATCCTTCCATTTTCTTAAGTGCTATTGCACAATAAATTAATTTGAGTTAGAAATTCAAGCTCCTCAAACTATATGGAAATTTTAAATCTTTTATTTAACTGATTTAAAAAATGCTCTGCTGAATGTCTGAGTGTCTGGATTCCCCTTCAGAGAGCATTGTCTTTTTGCATTCAGAAATTCAGCTAATAACTCATAATCACTATGCCTCCAAAGGTAAGAAGGCTGATTACTTCATCAAGATTCTACCAGAAATAATCCCTTCTGACCATATAGTTATTGGGTTGCAGTCAGCAATTAGCCAGGATAGCTACGTTCAGGCTCAGAGCAAAATGCATTTTTTCATAGTGTCATTGGAAGGTGACACAAGGCACTTCACTTCATCATCCATATCTATTTTTCTCTTGCTCACCTGCTGTGTAACTTGAAATTCCCACCATTTTATAACATTTTAAGTTAAGGTATTAGAAGCTGTCTTAAAATATGGTTAAGTAGCCTGAGAAAAGTCATCTTTTAAGTAATTGATGGCTATTAACATCAAATTGAGATTTAGTTTTGAGTCACTTTAATGACTCAAGAAAGATAAAAAGAGAATAATAGAGGAACAGTAGGATAAATGTTGATGGGGTAGGGTGTCAGGAAAGTTGTACATCAGCTGGTTCTACATACGGAAGGCAGGTTTGCATGGAACACTATGGTAGGATGTTCAGGAGAGACAGATGAAGAATGAGGTTTTTCAACATAAATGAGTTGAGGGTCGAGGAGTACTTATAAAAGTTGAAGAGGGCTAGGGTAGAGAGTCTGGAAAGACTGAGGTGTATATGTCTGTTTCACAGTTTTGTCAGAGGCTCAAGCTTATTTTAAAATAGAAAATTTTAATTCAATACTCGTTTCCCCTCTTATAATTATGATTAGGAAATCATAGTAAAGATATTGCTATATTTGATTAAATTGGCTTGGCAATATATGTTCCTCATAGGATTTCCTAACTGAAGCTCCAAATTCGATGAAATCAGATGATGTACATGTGTCAAAAGGGAATTTTTCATGTACCCTTATGGAGAGTGGTATTGAGCAAATCCTTTAGATTCAGTTAACTAACATGTTTCATTAGTATAAAGCTTCATAAAATATAGATTAGATGAAAGGAAAACAGAACACATGGAATTTACAATGTGAGGTATTGTTTATTAAACACAATGTTGAACATTTGAAGATGAAATTATAAAATGGAGAGTAATCATGGAGGCAAAAGAAAGAACAGCTGATTTAATGATAACATCAACAGAGGCAGATTAACCCCCTCATATTGATTATTAGCCTATAAAAAGACAATTACTAAAAAGGTCAAATGGTGAAACATGGGAGCATAAAGCCACTATTGCAGAAAGATGAGTTATGAAAATTAGACAAAAAGGTGAAAGCAATTATTATGGAAAAGATAAATCAGTAGAGCAGAGAAAAAGTCACTAAGGATGACTGCATCTGGAAAATAGGAACAGCAATTCCATTTTCTGACAAATTCAAAGGGCTCCAGAAATAAAGAGAAGAAAGGGACAGAAAACCTGGTGGCAAATAAAAGGCTAAGCAACTCAAGAAAACTTAACAGAACTCTACATCAACAGAGAATCTTAAAAGGAAAAGGTATGAGGGTTTAGAACATTTTGTTTGTTTGCTTTTTAGTAAATCAGTTGGAACCTCACTATGAAATAAGGGTTTGAAAAAGGGTAAATCTCTATGGAATCTCTAATAAATCTAGAAACAGTGGCTCATTTTCACAAGATTCTAGGATCACAGTCTTTGTGAATCTCTTGGACAGTTTTGAGAAGTTCTGGAGTCATAGAGAATGTATCCAAAATAGTAACAATAAAAAGCAGGAAGAGCCTTTTTTGTTTTTTAAATCACTTTAAAGTTAAGCCACCTAGTAGAGTACTTTTGCTAGAAGCAAAGGAATTGGGAAATGAAGAAAAAATATAAAAAAAAGGCGGAGAGGGGGGTGAGAATGGAGAAAGAAAAGGTAGTATTATGCAAAAAAAAGGAAAAGAAAATAAAACAAGGGAAACAAATCTAAGATTTTTTCAGCCTTTATGATGTGCCTGATACTGAGAGTAGTGTGCCTAGAATCTTTCTCTCTTTATATCCTCTCAACAAATATATTACAGCTGATAAAACTGAGGCACAGGCACTAGCATTACTTAACTCAAATAACTGGGGACATCTATAATTGAGGGTAATCTTTGTGACTTGAACTCCCAGACTTTTCTGAATATATTATATTTTATAAAATTTGGACTTAGAGGACCTGGATTCAGTCTTTCTCTATTACATATTGGTTGTGAGATTCACTCAAGAAACTATTATTAGTATTTAAGTACCTACTATGTGCCAGTTGCTCTTCTTATGCCTACAGTACAGCAATGGATTAAAGAGACAAAAATTCTATTTTTATAGAGCTTATATTTTAGTAGGCAGAACTTGGAGAAGTCACTATATTGGTCTAAGTTTGTCTCATTGCTTCTAAAATGAAATGTAGAATATGTAATTAACAAGATATATTACTATAGCTGAACTTGACTGTTGTAAACTATGATATGCTTTATAAATACTATCTTCTTCCCCCAATCTGGTTACCTAGAATCATAGCTGGCATGAAGTGATGCTCTATAACATGAAGGAAAAGCAGAGGAGAGAAAGTAAAGCAGGAAAGGACAGCATAGACATTATTAGGTGGCGAATGATGGCTTTGTGTGCTGTTTAGTGGCTTCTCAAATAACCTGGTCATATTTTTGAAAAGCAGAGCAGAATATTGCCAGAAATAAAGATTTTCAGCTCAGGGAACATATTACTTAAAAAAATATGACATTACAGTCTAGACACCTTCCAAAGTGAATAGTTTATATTTGGGGTTGGTATGGTAGGACTAATATGGATGGAGACTATAAAGTAACAAACTGAAGGTTTGTAGGACTGCAACATTCAGACTCATGGATCTGAGTGTGTTAAGATTAGAATAAATGTTAAAGTTAATTTCCCTGGCCTTCTGCCCTCTCCACCTTTTAAGAAAAGAAAATATAATTCTGGAGTGGTTGGCCATAAAATAGCAAGTGAGATTAACTTGGAATTAACTTCAGGTCTAGACTCAACATCTGGCATTCTGGCCAAGACAGTACATTATGTCTAGTGTAGTTTAGATAATTTCTGGCTCATTCAGTTCCTCAGGGTAGTGAGACTGGTGTTTAACTAATGTTTCTCATCTTGCAAACATTAGTGAGTCAATACTTGTCTCCCATCTCAATACTTGGCCAATGGTTATTTGAACGCTGAAGTGCTCACATTTGCCAGATTTTCTAATTTCAGGACCGGATTTCAGATATATACACATAGAACCATACATATACCCATACCACCAAAACAAGGTGTAGCCTCCCAACAGAAGTGACAGATGCTTTAGTGTTATAATTTGGTTTGCCATACCAGATGCCAAACAGAAATGGGGTTAAACTTTGGGAAGGATCTAAAACTTCACTTTATTTTCACACGGTAGCACTTCCATGAGGTGTACTTTGCTCTGCCTATGCCATGTTGCTTACCTAAATGTAGAGTGGTGGTTGCCTCATAGTCTGTTGATTAAGGAGGCCATGTCTCTCTTGCTTTATTCAGTAGTGAATGCCACAATAATATCCTCCAGGGAAATGACCATTTAGAGAGGATGTGAAACAAAGGCACAAAGTCTTGGATGATAGAGATTTTTGTGGTTCCAAATGCCCCATTCTTACTCTATTCTCTTTCCATCATATCTTCATTTCAGACCAGGCAGCAACATTAACAACAAACAAGTCAGTTTTAGGGCAGAAAACAAAACCTTATTCAAGATACGATAACAATTTGGCGATAGGCAAAACACTGTAATGATTCTGCTCCCAAGTCTATAAGAAGTAAATGGAAGGTTATATCTTCTGACTTGAAAAAGCCTGCTATTTATAGAGCATTTATTTATGTCTGAAGCACATTTAAATATAAATTGCAATACTTAATGCCTAGTTTTATAACATGCCATTCACAATCCATTAAGTATTTTATTGCATGAATTGTATAAGAAACAGATTTATAGCCCTCAATTATGGCATTAATAAGGAATGATGAAATCTCACCAAAGATGTATTTCCCTTCAGTTTTTACAGAACTGTATCGTTGCAGCATGTGAACTAGATTTTTAATATTTTATTATAAGACTAAAAACAAGTGTTCTGATAGGCAGAAGGTATAAGAAAAGTGTTAATATTCTCACTAAACATTATTGCTTTAAAACCAGTGCAGAAAAATTACTGAAAGCATGTATTGGGCTTTGATAGTAAGATATTTTAAATCAAATCGGAAAATAAAGTTATCTTTGGCCTTATGACATATAGTTGTGACTATTTCTAAAATGTTTCTCTTTATAGATAAGAGCCCCAAGTACTAATTTACTTTTTTGTTTGTTTGTTTCAGTCTAAAGGCATCCATCTCATGTTTTGTTTATATAAATTTTAAATGAATTTCAAGGTAGTTTAGGATCTTCATCTTTTATTTGCTGAAGGTATGGGGTATGGGTCACCGAGTATAAAAAGGGCTATACACTTGGGCTAATGAAGACAGTGTATTCTAAAGCCACCCTAGTTAGTCAGAGATTTAATAATCAGAAATAAAAATAATGCAAAAAGCAAAAGGACCAGAGATGAGAAAGTTGAGGTTTCAGAAAAAATTCGGGGCTGAATAAAGCAGCACTTGACATAGAATAGCATAGAAAGCATGTTTGGGAGGGAGCTGTAGGATTCAGGGAGTGGAGCACAGGAGTGGCTTTCCAGAAGTCAGGGAATAGTTGACTTGCTCAGGTTTGGTGGTAGAAGAAGGGGCCCACATGACCCTATTGACAAATGAAGGAGAAACTTCAAAACACCTTGAGCTTTCTGAGTCAAAAAAGAATGCTCTTACAGTAACAAATATTAATATCGTTAAATATAGTGCTGCACTTAAGGCTGCAAATTTTTAGAATTCATTTCCTGCTAATGTTTTTGAAAACCTGAACTAGCAGAAGGAGAGTTTCTAACTTCTCTGGGATATTATCTAGTTGGTATTCATATTTCCAGGGCAGAAATTATAAGATTTTAAAGATTTTTTGGAGTCAATGAAGATTGGGTGTGATCTTCTGCAATCTCTTTCCCAGGAAACATGCAGGGCAGTGAAGCAGCTCTACAATTGCCATTTCTACACAGACAGCAGAGCCTAGGAGTTGTAAAACCATCTGGCTCTGTTCCCTGTGTAGGAGCTATGCATGAGAGAGCTTGGAGGACCAATTTCATGGCTGATGTGAGGATTTCAATTCATTTAAAATGATTGAGTATAGTTCCTAAACTGTGATTTGCAACCAGTGCTTAAGAAATTGTCTCTATTCTCTATATTTATAAATGGTGTGCATTAATTACAATCTTATTTCTTTGTTTAAGAGAATTAGACTGATATTTGTCACTAATATTTGCTTTGTATCATTTATTAACAGAACAATGAATGTCTCCATTACTATTTTAAGTGTCTCATTTCCTTTTGCTATGGACATTATCAGTTTTATTAGTCATTATTTTTCTGTTTCTGACATGTTTTCAAGACATTGATGACAGGATTTCATTATCAGCTAAGAAGTGTGCTGTATTTACCTCCTTATATACAATGTACAATACAACTGATCTGTATAATGAATGGAAATAACTTAGAAAAGCATGGAATTTATCCTTGGAAGGAACTTTAGATATCATCTATTTGAAACTGAAGCCTCTGTTTTAAATATGAGTACATGGAAGCCCAGAGAAGTGAAACAACTTGGCCAATGCCATACAGTGAATTAACAGCAGTTTTAGGACTAAAACCTCCTAATATATGCATTAGACACATATTATGAGATAGACATCATTCTGAAGCTTTTAAATATACTAACTAATCCCCATAACTATTGTATGAGATAGGACTACCATTCTACAGATGAGGAAACAAGACAGAATAATTTTTTCAAAATTACCCAACTAGTAAGCAGTAGAGCAAAGATTAGAACCCAAATGGTCTGTCCTCAGAGCTTATCATATTTTAAGTTCATATATACCGACTTCAAGTCCAGTGTCCTTCCCACCACATTTCATATATTTTCAAGTTCATTATTTAAAATAAATTTATGTTTTTTTTCATTTAAAAATTATGGAAATATTTCTGTAACCTAAAGAAGGTAAGGATTAAGTAATATTCCATTTTAGAGATGAACAAGTTGGAGACAGAGAGGTAAACAATATGTCTAGCTCATCCAGTGAATCAATGGCAAGCCAGATCAAAACTGTTTTATTTTACCTACCACTAAGTCTTAAAGAAAAATAACTGGTTGGCCTCTAATGCTAATGTCAACTCCTATCTCATTTTCTGTATCTTCTCTGTCTTCTTCAGTTTCCCCAAACCAGGACTCATCTTCCTGCATAGAAATAATCTGTTTCTCTAGTTGTCACCCTAGCTCCCACTACACTGCCCACAATAAAGTGGAGTTTAGTATGAAATCACTCCATTTGGTCACTCTTCTACTCACCAGGATTCTAATTTGCAACCAAGCACTTTTGTTGCTCATTGAACCAAGGGCAGAGCCAATGTTTCTACTGCATTCTCGCAGTTTCTAAGATCTATACTTTATCCCTCTGTGCTGGCCATGGAATAGTCAAATTTTGAACTCAAGGAACTTGTGCCATACCCATATAACTGGCCATCTGTCAGGTCCTTGATTCTGAAAGCCTCTTTGTAATCTATATAGAGTCTTCATCCCTTTGTAAACAAGGCAGTCCCTGAGTCGTCCTCTTCTAACGTTCTGGGATAAGAAGAGCATGAGGTCATGTATGCTACATGAAGGCTGTAGTACTGTAAATAGAAACCAGTAATAGGGTCATGATTATTCTTCTAGTAACTTTCAGGGAGTGAGAACCATTCTAGAGGAGCAGAGCTGGCCCTAGACTAATCCTCTACCTCTAGCCTTCTAACTATTGTGGTATCTCACACACTTTCCATTATCTTTGTAGCAAAATTCCTTTTAGTAATAAAATACTATAAAGTACTTTATACTAAGGTGAAGATGAGTGATAAACAATTTTCCATTTTAAGCATATTCCC
Organism: Pteropus alecto; assembly: GCF_000325575.1. Taxonomy (NCBI): domain Eukaryota; kingdom Metazoa; phylum Chordata; class Mammalia; order Chiroptera; family Pteropodidae; genus Pteropus; species Pteropus alecto. The sequence continues at coordinate 17,899,805 of NW_006438113.1, read as the reverse complement.
ATCTGTTAATGCAAGGCACTATTTTAATCAAAAGAATTGATTTTAAGGGGAGGCTAACAATATCAGAAGTTTTTATTTGAATGTAGGAGAGATTTTGTGGGGGGTAGGATATCCTTAGATCCCCTCATGCTACATTTAACTAGAAGTAAACATGTTCTGAAATAATTCTGTTCCTGAAGAGGTAGTAGTATCTGTGTTTTTCTTTTTTTGTTTTTTTGTTTTTGTTTTTTCTGCCTTCGTATTCTTTTTGGTAAAGACAAATAATGTAACGCAAGAAAGGGTAATCATTTCTATTTCTATTTACCCTATGCCTTAAATACATTATCTAGATGAAATTTGATCTAAACATCCAGGACTGCATGAGCCATTAATTATTAAGCTCCACTGGTTTGTTTGACCCCATGACTGGGGGAAATAAAAGCAAAAGAGATGCTGTCATTTTACGAAAGTGGCAGCACCACAGAGAAGTATCAACTGTGACTGAGGAAAGACATGAGCAAATCACCAGAGTTGTCCTAAGTTTACATTTCCCCTATCATCTAAATAAGAGCATCAGATACCAGGGATGGAGTAGGGAGATATGAGAAAATATTGGAGCAGTGTTAGATATAAAAGATATTGGGTATCATTTGAAAGCTTGCATACAGCTACATAATAATGGCCGTTCCTCCATTGGATGTGTGTATTTCCAAGCACTATACACCCCTTATCTCCTTGGATCCTGTCCATAATCTTGATAGAATGCAAGGATGATGTTATTAGCTGTTTCTGACAGCCAGATCTCTACCATTTACTAGCTTGAGTAAATTTCTTGTGCTCTCAAAACTCAAGTTTCCACATGAGTAAAATGAGAATAATAATTGGTGTACTTATATCAGAGGGTAATTGTAAGGGATGCAAGGAGATAACACATGTAAAATGTTTAGCACATTTTCTGGCACATGAATGTTTTATAAATGTTATTTATATTGTTACAGTTGTAATTTTGCTTATTAATGGAGACGCTAGAAGGTTAAATAATTTCACTCCTGATACCTTTAGTTAATAGTGGAATCAGGACTACAGTCTAATCTTTTATGCCTCACCAAGTCCTCTTGCTTCTCCTCATGGAAGTTGTATTTCCAGAATAAAGAATTTCCTTCTTTACTGCAGCAGCAGCTGCTGCTCACTCTCTTGTTTTACTTTAACTCAGGAGTCCTTCTCTACCCCCTGTTGAGTGAGGAATTGCTATTTCTCTTGTTAATCAGCAAAGTGGTTGCCTATTGAGGTCAGTGGTATTGATAGCATCTGCTTCCACAGGGAATCAGTGGGCCATCCATCATTATTAGTGTCTCCAACTCCCATGGGGCTCCCCATGCTATGACAAGGGGTGTCACAGGTAAAACAGATTCAGTGTTGCTGGACAAGCAGGGAGTGGTGTAGAGTGTGTGAAGGTCAGAAGGGAGTGGAACTGGGATGCAGGTTTTTACTGCAGCTGATAGGCAGTTCTTTGCTAATGGAGAAAGACTAAACAAAAGTAGAATTTCTCTTTCACACCTTTTTTTCTTATGGTTTCCATTCTTCTTTTTATTTAAAAATTTTAAAGACTATTTTTTAGAGCAGTTTTAAGTTAACAATAAATTTGAGAGGAAGATACAGAAATTTCCCATATACTCTCTGCCCCCACATATGCATTATCCACCACTATCAACATTACTCACCAGAATTTTATGTTTTTACCAAGGGTGAACCTATACTGACACATCAAGAGCACCAAAAATTTATAGTTTAGGTTATCGTTCACTCTCGATGTTTATGTTCTGTGGCTTTGGACAATTGTCTAATTGTATAACATCATATATATTCACTGCCCTAAAAATCTTCTGTGCTCTGCTTATTCATCTCTTCCCCCATTTCCACCATGCAACCCCTACCAATCACTAATCTTTTTATTGCTTCCATAAGTTTGCCTTTTCCAGAATGCCATGTAGTTGGAATCATACAGTATGTAGCCTTTTCAGATTGGCTGTTTTTTTTTTTTTTTTTACTTAATAATATGCATTTATCTTTTCATGGCTTGATAGCTCATTTCTTTTTAGTGTTGAACAATATTTCGTTGTCTGGATGTACCAGTTTATTTATCTGCTCATCTACTGAAGGGCATCTTGGTTGCTTCCAAGTTTTGGCAATTATGAATGAAACTGCCAGAAAGCAGGTTTTTTATGGACATAGTTTTCAACTCTTTTGGGTAAGTACCAAGGAGTTTGATTGCTGGATTATATATAAGAGTATGTTTAGTTTTAAAAGAAGCTGACAAACTATCTTCTAAAGTGGCTGTTCCATTTGATATTCCTGCCAGCAGTGTATGAATGTCCTATTGGTCCACATTCTTGCCAAAATTTGGTATTGTCAGCATTGTGGATTTGGGTCATTCTAACAAGTGAGCTATGTCACTGTTTTACTTCGCATTTCTTTGATGACATATGATGTGGAACATCTTTTCATACACTTATTTGTCATCTGTATATCTTCTTTGGTGAGGTGTCTAGCTCATTTTATAATTGGGTTATTTGTTTTCTTATTGATCAGTGTGAAAAGCTTTTTGTATATTTTGGATAATTTCTTTTTTTCCAGATGTGTGTTTTGTAAATATTTTCTTTCAATCTGTGTCTTGTCTTATAATTCGCTTGACATTATTTTTTGCAGAGTAAAAGTTTATAATTTTAATTAAACTTATCAATTATTTCCTCCATGGATCTTGTCTTTAGTGTTGTATCTAAAAAGGCATCACCATACCCAAGATTATTTGGTTATTTGGTTTTCTCCTTTGTTAACTTCTAGGAGTTTTATAGTTTTGTATTTTATCTTTAGGTCTACGGTCTATTTTGAGTTAATTTTTGTGACGAGAGTAAGATCTGTGTTTAGATTCATTTTTTTTTTCTGCATGTAGATATTCAGTTGTTCCAACTCTATTTGTTGAAAAAACTATCCTTGCTTCATTGAATTGCCTTTGCTTATTTGTCAAAATCAGTTAGCTATAGCTATGGGGTCTATTTTTGGGCTCTCTATTCTGTTCCATTGACCTCAGTCTATTTCACCAATACCACACTGTCTTGATTACTGTAGCTTTATAGTGAGTCTTGGAATTAGATAGTGTCAGTTCTCCAGCATGGTCCTTCTCCTTCAATACTGTGTTGGTTATTCTGGGCCTTTTATGTCTTCATGTAAGCTTTGGAATCAGTTTGTCGATGTCCATAAAATAGCTTGCTGGGATTTTGATTGGGATTGCATTAAATCTATAGATCATGTTGGGGAGAACTGGCATCTTGACAATAGTCTTCTTATCCATGAACATGGAATACTCTCCATTTATTTAGCTCTTCTTTGAGTTCATTCATTAGAATTTTGTAGTTTTCTTGTCTAGATCTTATACATATTTACTAGATTTATAACTAAGTATTTCATGTTTTTGACTGCTAATATAAATGGTGTTGTGTTTTTAATTTAAAATTCCACTTGTTCATTGTTGTTATATATGAAAGCAATTGGCTTTTTTATGTTAAACTTTTATCTTGCAAACTTACTATACAATTGCATATTAGTTCCAGAAGTGCTACCTCCTTTCTTAAACAGACTTCAAATGATTAATTTTTGATCAGTCGAGTTAGATATGTACAGAAATCCCATAAATCAGTGAAACAAAGTACCTAGAGAGAATCACTTTTAAGCTTTTTATTGAATGCCTACCTTAATAATGCTTTATGTTTCAGTAAAAGGAGATTCTGGGAGCCATGTGCCATATGTCACAATGACCTTGCTACTAATTACCTGATGTAATATCCCAATATCCCAAGAAAGAAAAACAATAATTATGGTCACATATACATATCGAATTTCCAGTCAAGATAGAATATCACCATTTCAAGGAGCGAACAACCACTACTCATTTAGGTTGTGATTTCAGGAGGTTTTAAAATTCAATTAAAAAAAATTAAAGTCTCTGGCTTCTATACATTCAGGACCATTCCTGACACTTTGAAAGAAACAGATAAAATATGAGGCATGAACCCTGAACTCAAAACATTCATAATTTTCTAAGGTTAATTATTTTGAAATGATAAGGGAGGAGTTAGGTCCTAAAATACATAATACTGACCATGAGTGTATTAAGTGCTTAAGAAATAAAACAAATGATATGATTTCATGGTTGAAAGTTATTTGAAAAGATCAAATAATACCCAAGTAAGTTCTGGCTATTGTAATTGTGAATCATTAGATTAGTACTTAGAATATATCTGGCTCAGTTTACCTTCAGGGCCATGGTCTGTCTCCCAGATGTAACTATGTAATGTTATTTTTTAAAATATAATTTGAAATAAGTTGAATTAACTGAAATTTATTAATTTCCTTCATATTTTAGAAGAAAAGTTCACATCTTGAAGTATAACGGCAGAGGGGGCTATGAAAACTTATAAATTTATCCTTGTCTTCATTTACTGAGGGAAACAGCTTGAATGGTGGCATTGGGATGCATCTGTAAAATTAAAGCATGTATCCTAGTAGTCTATTCTTATCATTTTTCTTTTCAAACTTGATTCTTATTTCTTAAACCTAACAGGCCCTAAGTCCTCACCCTCTTATATTTCTTTGGTCATTATGTTAAGCACTCTTGATTTAAAAAAATAGTCTTATACTTCATACTGACTTTTCTTATAGCCAGTTTAAAAGTAAGAAATTCTGTCAGTAACACACACATTTCCAAATATCTGGAAATTTCATATTAGAAACATAGCATTTTACTTTTTCATTGATTTTAAAGATATAACCCTGGTGCATTTCTCAACCCTTTAAAATCATTGAGGTGATTTAAAAATTTATTTTATTTTCTTTTATTTAAATTTTCTTTTTTTTTTCTTTTCTTTTCTTCTTTTTTTTTTAGGTGAGGCAATCCTTTGTTGACCTCACAGACTGCAAGAACCTTGTCAGCTTACAATTCCCCCGCCCCCCTCGCCTTTTTTTTTACGCCTATAGAACCTGGTCTTCCTAGGTGGTCTCCTATCCAAGTACTAACCAGGCCCGACCCTGCTTAGCTTCTGAGGTCAGATGGGATTGGGCTCGTTCAGGGTAGCATGGCCATAGACCTTATATTATTTTCTTGCTATATCTCTTTTATCATGAAAAATATTCTGAAACTGAACAGGTGAGGAATGTCTGATACTAATTAATTAATTATACCAGAAATGTTGTACCTAAATCATGAGCATTAATATTATTAGATGTACCGGGCAATTCATCAGAATAAAAATTTGGAAGAGTGTCTGGATCCTTTTAACTGCTGGACTGGAAACTAGAGAGATCTAAGACTGGGGTCACAAAAGGTAAATATAAAATGATTTGTTAGTATAGATATAAACAGATGGCCCCCTGGAGAGCCATGAGGTTCAGCTTCCTGCCTCCAAGTTGAAGAGCTTTTTAATCATTTCAGGCAAGTGGTTATTTCCTTACAAGTTCTATGGAATAAGATATCCCAATTTCCCTTTACAGATTGAATGTTGCTATGATAGAAAGCCTGTCTTGGGGATTAGGATTTTTGCTCACTGAAAGTATAGATCTCTTTCTCGATCATCTAGTTTGATTTAATTCCAATAAGTGCCAGGCAGTGTTTTAGGTATTTGGGATAAAATGGAAAAAAAGAGATAAGATACTTGCATCATGTATCTTACAGTTACTTCTATTCTAATGGGGTAAAATAGAAAATAAATACATAAACAAATAAAGTAATTTCAAATTATAATAATTGGTCTGAAGCAAAAGAATACATTGTTGGGCACACAGAAGCTTTAGATAAGTTGGTTAGGTATGGCTCTGTGAGGAAGGGACATTTGTACGTGAATAAAGAGAAAGATAAAATGGACTAAATTATATGCTGTGTTAAAAAGAATTTCTGAGGTATGACCTTGGATAAGCTTGTTAGCCTCTGAACACCGTTTTCTGGTTATATTGGCCATCACCTGTTTTTGTTAGAAGATTAAGTTCTAATTAAAATTTATCACCATTGGACAAAATTTATCTTTATTTCCCAAGCTCAGTATTTTTAAACTGGATTGTTGTTTGACATCTCTAGAGGACATTTGGAATTCTGCTGAGTTCTCATTGGTAAAGATCTCAGAGTACAGCTTGGGAGAGCAGGCAGGCCTGGCTTCTCACCATGCTCATTGTTCCACTTACAGGAGGTAATGCTCTCAAAATAAGGTAGCCTAATGTTTGAAGGACATTATTTAACCCAATCAGGCTGTGGTTGGCAATCTAACAAGTTATTTCCCTGTTTACCTATCTAATGATAGACTCTTTTACCTATAGCCAGATGAAGACAGATGGCAATCTCATCTTTTCACTGAGGTTGATGACATGGTGAAGGTGACAGATACTAGAGCATAAAACTGCTGACTCCTGAGACAGGTCATTAGAGCCCTAAGGTCAGGCTTAGGAGACCATTCGGGGTGGGTGAGAAGCTGATCTTTAAGTAGAATTGGCTTATGGAATAAAGCTTCAAGCAACACATCTCTGTAACACAGGTACATTCTACTCACTGAAGCCCACTACCTTCCCTACAGTCTCTTATTACTTTCTTTGAAAGATATTTTTCCTAACTATGTTCCATGCAAATTAAGTCTGAAAGATAAAATAGTGTTCTGGGGAAAAACAAAGGTTGGAGGGGCTTAACTGGTGCTAAATTCTGCCTCTTCTCTGAAGAAAGGCTAAATGCTCAAGAGAAATCCTGTAATTAAGAAATCTATTTAAGTTTGTTTTACCAGACAGCCTCAAGCTTAGTCGACTGTGTAAACTTATTTTTTTCTCTCATAGAACATCTATTAGTATCTTGTTGAAAGCACACCAATTTAGAAACATTGCTTCAGAGAAAATATTTAAAAAGATGCATGATGGAAAGCTGACTGGTTGGTAGGAGATCATTGTCAGTAATGAGTTTTTTTGTTTAAGAAAAGGTACAGCAAGCACACTGACATTGTAAAAGTTTTATCAAATATTTCAATAAGATATTTTCTAAAACAGGAGTGTGACTGAGATTATGAAAGAAACCTTAGATGTAGATCCCTGGTAAGGCTTTTTAAAAATGTTTGCTTAGTTTCAGAATGACCATGTAATCTTATTAGAACAGGTGTACAATTAGAAGCTTATAATTACTAAATATTTCTTAAGTTCTTTAATCTTTAGTGCTAGAATTTGATGACAGGACAAGTTCTCAAAGGAACAGAAAATACTTCTAGCTTTCTGCTGCTGTATTGGAAAATCAATTCATTCTTATAGGCTTGCAAGTGATTTTGACTTCTAGAATGCTTCAAATTTAGACTTCTAATTTGGAAATTTCAAAATCTTTATATCGGGTACTAATGCAGGAAACAGCTCTTCTTTAATACTAGAACAACTTTTTTTTTTTTTGATTTCCTAAATGAAAATGTACTTTTGGGAAATAGATACTCAAATTACATAATTCAGATTTCTGCAGACCCTAGTCTCTGTTCTTTTATCTTTGTCATTGCTTTCTCGAAGTATTTTAAAAACTTAGCTCTGAGACTGGTCTCCCTCACTGCTGTTATCTGAGTGTTCTAAACAGTAACTCTGATAGTTACCTAGACACCATTGATCAAAGGATGTCTGGCCTTCAACATGATTGCATTAAGATTGATATTTGTCTTAGTGGAGATTGGATCTTAGGGCCAGAGGTACAATAATTTCTTTTTTAGTCTCTTAGTTTTAAGATATGATTCATGAATTTCTTTTTTTTTTTTTTTTTTTACCATTGGGTCAAGTCAACCAGTGGCTGAGGAAATTGTTAAAGCTAGGGTGACACAGAGAAATTTGAAAGTTAAAACGCATTGCTCTCCATTCATTTAGATTATAAAACTTTAAGTAGCAGTGTAAAAATACTTAGGTCCTCTTATGTCCAATTTTATCTTTGGCTCAGGTTTCTGCATTTAGCATGAGGAGTAGAGAGGAAGGAAGAGATATCCAATTACTATCAACAAGACTTTATAAAGATCTGGTAATACTTTGAAGAACTGGTATGAAAAAGCAAATTGTAGTTATTTGTCCTCATACTGTTCCAACTCTGTGTTTTGGTATTTACTAATATGAATCTGCTCACTCAAGAATGGTGATCTGTTATTGCCTAATTTTAAAGATTTTTATAAACAGTAAACTAATTTCTGCCATCAACCCCCTTTTGCTATTGCTCCATTGTTCAAAATTGCCTTCAGATCCAGAAAAGGTTTGTTCTGTTTTCTTGATCTGTGTTACCTGTTCACTTGAAATCTGCTTCCATACACTATGGTTTAAGGATAACATAATCTTGTTTGTTTGTTTGTTAAATGACTCTATGGCCCAATCTGGGAATTTTCTTTCAAAAAGAATAATCCTCTCTCTTAAGTCACAGACTATAGATTGTAAATGTTTTATGAGGCTTCATTACTCTCTGCCCCATCTCCAGTACTGGTACCAGCCCCAAGCTTTTTCACATCTTAGGAAAATCAGAAACATCCAAAGATAGCTGGGCCCAAAGAAACTGGAAGTTGAATTGAGTCATTAGTTCACCATCAAACTATCAAGTTTTCTCTCTTTAGTCCCTTTACATCTTTTCTTACCTTTTCAAAACCACCGGTGCCCAGTGTAGGTCTAAGATCTATTTCTGAAAGGTCACAGAGAACTCTCTGGAAACCCAGAAGCACTAGGGCAATGCAGCATCATATTGTCTTTGTTAAGAATTTAAGAACACTTGAGGGCTATTGCTTTATTTTACCATTCAGCACCCCAGGTAAACTATTTAAAATTAAAAAAAAAATAGTAATTATAGTTTACGTACAAGATTATGTTAGTTTCAAGTGTACAACATAGTGATTACATAGTGATTACATAGTGATTATATATGTGTATTTTTTAAAAACTATTTTTTTATTTACACACACACACACACACACACACACACACACACACACACACACATTATTTTAAAAACTAAAATGTGCTTTTTAAAGTTGTCCTGCACTGGCTGAGGGTTAAGACAAGAAATAGTTTTATGAATCTTACTATTTACTTTGTGACAAGGATGCTTTTGAGACCGGGGGTCATTACATTGTATAGTCACCTCTGCAAGGAATCCCAGAAGATATTCCTGTCTGACTTTAGCCTCCAGGATCATTATGGGGCTTTTGAACAACTAGGCTATTCCTATGATATAGAAACTGGGATTGTGTAGCTTACCATGATGTTTTTCTTTTAGAGTAGACTACTGAAAACCTCAGAGTCAAACTTATACTTTCTAGGGCAAATATGTTTGTTTTGTAATATGTGTCTTTAAATTAAACTTATTCCTAATTAAATTCTACATGCTTATCCTCATTTTGAGTTCTTTTTTAATTTTTTCTTTTTCCTTTATGTTATCTTGCCCGATTCATGTAAGGAGTCTTAAATTCTTTCTGGAACAATAGGGAGAGTAAATAAATAAATAAATAAGAGCTATTCTACATTTCAGCTCTTCCTCTAGCTCAGGAGTCATTGCAGTGAAGAATGAATTTTGTCTTTTTAGTTACTTTTTTTTCCCTTTAATCTCCCCGCTCTTTAGGTGGGTCTCTTAGTGCCTAGCCTTTAATCTTTTCCAGCACTGTTTATCATTTTTGATGTTACAGTGTTATTATTGTTGTTATTATTCTTATTGTTGTTTTGAGAGTCCACTACTGACAAGGGCACAGCATAAATTTCCACTTCAAAAAGAGTTCCCATTCAAAAGAACATAGATAAATATAATTCAAGTAAGCTAATAGAATAGTCTTGTAGCTTTTAGAGGGTGAAAACCACTGCGAATCCTATGCTTTCTCAGGCATACGGTGACAAATAACAAGATAAGACAGACTGTGTTTTAAAACTGTGAGCAGTGATGCTCTTCTTACTGATAAAGTATCAGTAATTCTGGTTGACTTTATTAACCCTATCTGAAAGTACACTTTGAAGTGCTAGAGCTAGATTTATAAAATTGTACTCTTGAGTACCACTATGCCAAACAATTTGTCATAGTGTGCTGTGGTGTATATCTTTGCCTAAAGTTAAAAAAAAAGATGATAGGGATGATGTTGAGAGAATGCATTTAGAAGCTGGAGTCAAGATGATCCTGACTATAAGTAGACCTGTGGGTAACAATATTTTTAAATATCCTACTCCCTTTTTGACATTCATTAGAGTTATTTTGTCCCTTCAAGGAAGATGTGTAGTTTAAAGAATATGCGAGGCATTGAAAATTTAGTAACAATAAACTCTGAGATGTAATGAGAGTTTAGTAAATAGAAACAGCTTATTTCTTGATTACTATACCCAACTAATTTTCTAAACCAGAAGTCTTTGATTATCCTTAATTCTTTCTCCTCACTTCCAACCCACAATCATTGTTAAACACTGTTCATTTTGCCTCTTTACGTCTTTTGAATCTATTTAGCTTCTTCAACTCAACCACCCCTTCCTTCATTTGTGAAGTATGTTCCAATCACAGCTTTGTACTCTGCTTTACCCTCCCAAATCTAATCTAGCTTCTTCTATTAAGCAAAGCAGCTACTGGGGCTAGCAGTAATTGAACCTTGGCCCTGGGGAAATCCAGACAAGGATAGCTGGAACCAGTTTTTTCCTTCATTGGCCAAAGCTAATGAGTTCCAGGGAGAAGACCTGAATGTAACAGATCTTAGACCCTTGACAGAAGGTTAATATCTTTAGTACTCAAGAAATCTACGAGGAAAGGAATGGTAAGCTGAATTCTCCTACTCTTGAGGTGGGAATATGAAAAGAAACTGAGGAAGGGGGTGACTCCCTCATGTTATCTGTTGAGGGACAAAAAGCCATTCTGCTACTACACTATTGGCCCATAGGGATATGGAAGACTTTGCCTTTTGCCACTTATAGACTTACTACTAGTTAGAATGCTCCAACCATACCTGAGCACCAGTGAGCTCACAAAGAAGATAAATTTAAGGGGACCTAGAAGCCAGAGAGAGGAAGATCTGCTAAAAGACACTAATAACAATTTAACAAGAAAAATCATGAGCACATTTACAGAGATTGGGATATAGCAAAAAAACCCCAAAATAAACAAACAAACAAAAAAACAAACCAAAAACCCAATTCTATAAATTTAAATATTGCCTTATTTTAGAATCAATTTTTAGTTGTATTTCAAATTAATACTTTGGAAGATGAGGTGGAAGAACTACCTCAAAGACACATGGAAGCAGGACCTAGAGAATGTATCTATGAACAAACATGTGAATAATCACTGTTTCAGAGAGAGAATCATATAAGATGAGGCAATTATTTAACCAAATCATAGGGAAAAAAAAGTCCTCACACTGAATAAATACTTCAGTTGTAAATTGAGAGAATGCACCAAGTTTGAATGGGAAAAGATATATTCTGGCTTCGCTTGACAAAATTCTGAATTTTGTCCAGTTGTCTCAACACAATTTATTGAGAGACTGTTATTTCCCCATTTTATATTCTTGGTTCCTTTATCACAAATTCATTTCTGGGCTCTTCGTTCTGTTCCATTGATCTATTTGTCTGTTTTTATGCCAATACTATACTGTTCTAATTACTGTAGTTTGTAATATAATTTGAAAACAGTATGATTTCTCAAGATTGCTTTGGCTATTCAGAGTTTAGAAGCAAATTCTACTATCAAATCACAGAAGAGCTAACCTCTAGTAGCTAACAAACATGAAAAATGTTTGATCTCATTAATACTTAGGGAAATGCAATTAAAACCACAATTAAATATCATTTCACACTCATCAAATTTGTCTTAATATAAAAATTTAACCATAACATTTGTGAAATGTGCAACAAGAGAAACTCATATATAATTTGCATGAGTGCATACGGATAAACTACCTCATTTAATAATTAAGTAATGAGTTCAAACCCTAAAGTCTGGTACCTACATTTTTAGGTATATTATTTTGAAAATTTCTCACGTACTCAGAAGGAGAAGAGCACAAGAATGATCATGGCAACATCACTTATAATTATAGAAATTTTGAAACAATCTGAGTGTTTCTCAACAAAAAAGAGACCAAGTATGCCAAATTATACAATATTGCAGATAAAATGAATAAATTAGAACTGTAGGGTTAAATATTGATGAATTTCAAAAACAGAGTGTAGTGCAACAATTTTAAGCTGAAGGAAAATATATATGCAGTGTTCTTCAATTTATATAAAATTGAAAATTATGAAAAATAATACTTCATATATCTTAAGAATAAATGTAATGATAAAAGCATAAGAAAATGAATAGAAATGATATACACAAAATATATGATAGTAGTTTGTTCTGGGAGTGAGGAAAGAAGACATGATTGGACACGACTGGGGAGAGGTATACCTCAGGCTTTAACTATATCGTTAGTATGGATTTTTTAAGGTAGATATTATGAATCTTTATCATTTTTATATTTATATGGATGTCTGAAATATTTAGTAATACAATTTTAAAGGAGAGACATATTTTATCATATACATTTTAAATTTTTTCATATGGCAAAGATACCATAAACAAAGTTAATAAACTAGCAGTAGCTTTGTAAAATATATTTGCAACAGAGATGACAAGGGATTAACACATTATATAGAAAGAATCCTTACAAATTGACAATGAAAAGATACAAACGACCCAATAGAAATCTGACAATAATAAATGAATACTCAGTTAACAAAGAGCAATTCATCTCCTCAACAAACACAAGAAAAGATGATTATACTCAGAAGTGATCGGGAAAATTCAAATTAGATAACAATTGAATGTTATTTTATCATTACAGACTGGCAAAAAAAAAAGAGTAATATGATTTACTGGCAGGCATGCAGCAAAAAATAGTAGTTTTATGTATTACTGATGGACATATCAATTATTATAGTCTTTTTAGAAATCATTTTGGCAATATTGGAAGGGCTTAGGAAAGAAAAATGTTATAAAAGGAAAGAAAAAAGAATTTCTGCTTATATATCTTACACATAAATTATATATACATACATACATACACACACTCATATATATATACACACATGCATTTCACATCACAAAACAAGTATGGTATAATTACAACAACAAAACCAGTGATAGCACAACCATATAACAAAACAAAACCATTCCAGTTTTACTACGCATTTCTTGATTGACTTTAGACAACCTCTCTCAGCTTCATTGTCCCTAGCTAAAAATAAAATAGAAAGGATTATTAGATAAGACAGGTTAAGCTCATTTATTTAGTGGTTAAATAAAACAAAACAAACCCTAAAATCTTGGTAGTTTAACAAACACAGGTCTTTACTCTGTTCTCAATACATGCCCTTCATTGGTCAGCAGAGGGCTCTGCATATCGCAGTCACTCAGGATCCAGTGTGACTGGTGCTCCTTTTTTTTTTTTTTTTTTTTTTTTTCCCCCCCCCTGAATGGGAAAGGGAGAGCATTGGGGTTGGGTGGGGAGTGGGAGGTTAATTTTTGGCATCACATCAGAATTTAAATTCTTTGGCCTAGAAGTGACACATTTTCTTTTCTCCTACAACCTAACTGTTCTGAACTAGTGTCACACACACACACACACACACACGAAGTATAATACTCCCCTGGGGGTAGGGGTTGGGGGTACTTAAACAAGAGGGCAAAAGGGTGAGCATTAGAAGTTTCTACTAATTTAAGGATTAAATGAGAAAAGGTAGTCAATGGTTTTTAGGGGTTTTTTAAATTACCCTTTATTCTTCAGTTTTTCTTTATTTTCTTGCCTGTACAATCACATATTACCTATATTCTCTCACAAATCCAGTCCAGTCTTTTGCTAGAAATATTATTTGAAAAAATAGCTTTGATCATGTCATTCCCTCACACTTAACATTTCATTGAGTCCCAATCCTGAGAAAGTTCCCATTACTTAGTGTGATATTCTAGATATTTCAGTCTATAACTTAAGTACATATAAGAAATGCCTGCTATTCATGATTGCCTCAAATCTCTTGATATTCACTCCGTATATTAATATTTCATACTGTGGATTCTGCTTTCTTAAAAAATAATCTGCAACAGCCTATGTTTTGCAGTTTCCCTTCCAGCCAGTGTGAAGGCACGCCCAACTGGGTTTCTGATTCTGATTGGATATACTGTGGATTCTGTGGATATACTGTGGATTCTGTGGATCCCGATGAATGAGGTATATTGTCAGCATCATCTTCTGACAGTCTTCCCATGTGTCTTGTGTTTAGAGTGGATGGTTATTGGTCTTACATAAGGGAAGTCATATGAAAAACAAGTAGGTTTATTTGTCTCCTTTTGAGAGACTGAAGAAGAGATCATAAGATTAAAGGTTTTATTCCC
>NW_006438113.1:17796014-17885384 GCF_000325575.1 Pteropus alecto | reverse complement strand
GCAGGTCTGTCAGATTCCCGTTGTAAGATTCTTTATGTAATAAGTTTTTGAATAAACATTACTGGAACAATTGGACATGCAAAAGTATAGTTACTGGAATAAAATTATTTTAACAGATGTTCTGAATGCTAGGGAAGACAGATTAGTTTGGGCTCTGGTTTTGGGGCCAGAATCTGAATTGCATCTCAAGGAAGAGGTTGGATCACATAATTGAGCTCAGGCTGTATACAGTGGAAGAACACAAGGAAGAACCTAATGGAGAAAAACTTCCTGCTGTACAATGCTATTCATTCTTTCTGCTGTTATCAAATCTTGAGCAAAGTTCTACATTCATGAATACAATTCACTTCTTGTGGTGAATGTCCATAAAACTGAGTTAAGTGTACAAATTAGCATGAATACTGAACAGAGACCACATGCATGGAGGTAAGCTAGAAACTGAGGGACCATTGTGAAAAAAGAACAGTAACTTACTGGAAAAGTAGAGATGGTATTGAACTCACATAGGCTGTGAAACGAGACATTTCATTCAAGTTTGAGTCAAGCTGGAAGTTTCTAGCTATGTATGAGTTATGGTGTTGGCTTCAAGGAATTCATAGTTGAGTGTGGATACACATAGGGTAAGTGATTCACAACACAGTACTATAGTAGAGGGAAGTGCTATAGTAGATGGAAGGGCCAAGTGCTTGGGAAGATTGAGGGAGCCGAAGACTATCTTTCTGAGGTGGTGATAAAAGTTGGTTCCAAAGGGTTTGGGGATATAGAAAAGGGAGGTGAGTATTGCAAGAGAAATTGAATCGCACACTTCCACTTGGGAAAATTTAATTGCCCCTCATATTTTGGGAGAGGTCAAATACTTAATAAATTTTTAAAAATAATCTAAAAGTAATTTGAGTGGGTAAGAAACTGTCATTTTCTTTATGAAATTTAAAATCTAATGGACAAAGTGGGGAATGCTATAAAATGTACAAAACTATATACAAATAGGGAAACATAAAAAAAATTGGAAGGAAAAAAGGAGGGTTGAAAAATAGAATTACTATTTTTATCGAGTACAGTTTCTAATTTCTGGGCTTTTCTTACAGTATCTTTTGAGCACTGGGCTTTATCTGACTTCTTGACTTTCTGTGGGGATAGAACATTTTCTTCTGTTTTTCCTATCTGTAAGATGATCTGAAGCTAGGGACCTGGAAGGGAATGATTAATGCTTTTGTTGTTCTTTCTGGTTAGACCAGTTTGAATTTGCCAGTTGGAGCTGCGGGATGTAGTCTCTGACCTTTTCTAAATTTTAGTATCTTCTTAAGAAAAGAATTTTTTTTTCATCTATGTGTGTCTCAAGAATTGCCTTTTCCATCCTCAATTTAAAATGTTAGCTTAAAAATATTCTAAGAGATAGTTTAAGACATAAACCCAAGGTTTTCATCATGTACATATAGGTTCAGGTCAGTACTTTTCAAATTTAAGTGGGCATGAACTGCCTGATAAAACACAGATTTGATTTCAGTAGATCTGGAATAAGGCTTCAGATTCTGTATTTCCTAAGCTCCCTGGTGATATGGATGCTGCTGGTCTGTGAACCGCACCTACTGCAAAGTCACTATAAGTCACTATGATAATTAAATAGGTCAGATCCAGATGCTGGAATCTGCCTTGAGATTTTAGGGCAGAATTCTTGTTCCCTTATTTTTTCTCTACTCAGCTTGATAGACTCTGAAATCAAGCAATTAAAAAAATTTCCTTTATCTAAAAGCAAAGAGAAATTTCTTCATTTCAGGACCTCTGTCTGTACTCCCATATTCAGTTGCTGTGGTGTTTTGGAGTCTTTGTTAAAAGAAACAAAATCCTGTCATTTTTAGAGATTTTTTTTTAGAGCCCTTTAATCAATATTAGATTACTTCAGCATCATGGGAACTGCTATATATACATCTCACACATCTCAAAAACAGTCACTGTAAAGAAGACGTAAGAAAGAACTCTCCCTTCCCTCACTGCACACATTCCAACTCCAACACATTATATAAGAGAAGATGGAGGTGGTGGATAAAAATTTTGTGAGAGTCTTTTGCTTAGCTTACCTATTTCCCTCAGTGTCTACCCTAAATTCATTATTTGAACTCATTCTTTTTTTGTGTGTTAACTAAACCTGATTCATTTTAATTTCCCAATCTAGAATTTCCTTAATATCTTCCTAGTAATCTTGTTCCCCCACTTGAGAGAGGAAAGGAGGCATCTGAAAAAATACAAAGGAAAGGGCCTATAGAAATAACCGATTTAATCAGTTAAAATTGTTCTTTTCCCCCATGCCTGCCCAGTGCTCTTCAACTATCGTGTTTTCCCACAGCTACCTCCCCCACCTCAAGGACTTTCCAGTGTACGTTTGTTGATTGATGGCTTATCAATCAACTAATATTCTTCCTTATCTTTGTAGTTGTGTAGGAATAACAAGACTGTGTAAAATTGTTCATTATGTTACAATTAGAGTTTAGCCTTGGATAAGAATTTGCTGAGCAAGTTCCATCTCTCTGTTCAAGAGTTCTATAATGGTGCTGATAATGTCAAGGTCGCTGGTTTTACAAAATAAACGACCTGTAAGACCAATGGTCCGGAAATTCCTCCCCGCTTGCAGCCCCCTACCTGAAGTTTTCCCTCCCATCCTGAGTCATGAAGTACATGTGAAACCTCAGACAAAGGAATCACATGTTCCTTGCATGGACATTGCAAAGGTATATAAGCTGCAGAAATCTAACCAAGGGGAGATCGTGCTTTGGGTCTGTTGAATGCCCCATGCTCTCCATTGGCATTAAATTCTCATTTTTCTAACAAAATTGACTGAGCATCTAATTTCCTCCATCGGGTGTTGCTTCCTGCAACACACTCACAAAAATTCAAGGTGCTATGAGAGTGACATTTAAATGGATATTCGATAGCATAAGCTAGCCAAGGCACTGATCAGAAGGCATATGTTTTTCCTGAGATGAGAGGGAGAACATTCCACTGAAAAGGTTAGTGTAGCTGGAGTGTAGAGAACCAGGACATTTGGGCTGAGATGAGCTGGAATACTAAGTAAGATCAATAGTAAGTAAGATTATTAAGGATTTTAAATTTTGTACCGTAAGCAAGAGGAAGACATTGAAAGACTTTAAGCAAACATATAAGGAGAAACATGTGGAATATTTTGGTGTGTGAGTACATTGGTGGGGCACGTGGTGACAAATTGAATTTGTACTTCAAAATAGGAAAAAACGGGTTTTCTGAGACAAAGTGCCGATTACGAACTAGAGGCAGTTTCATTACCACTGTGATGGTTTTCACATTGTCTAATCATAAAGAGGATTTTATGTAATGTAATCTCAGAGAGACCCCAAAATAGTCCTTTGATCCTGATTGAAGCTGTCCTAAGGAGGGACTGCACTAAGTCTCAAGTCCTTTACTTTTTATATCCTTTCCTAAGAGACAGTTTTTATGGGGAAAGATGAGAAGTCACTTAAAGTGATAGTGGGAACCAAGGTAGAAAAAAAGAGAAGGAATCCACCCACTTCACAAATATTGATGACAACTGGCTAATTTACCTCCTTATCTGAAAAAGTACATGAAAGGAAGATCATAATCGCCTAGAAGCACTTAATAGGCACCCTCTACATTATATGGCTTGGCATCAAGGAGCATTTAGTGCACTGTGGTTTGGTAGATGAGACACAAAAAGGAAGCCCGTTATCTACTAAGCATTTGCTGTTTGGCGATGGCAGAGGTAGTATCTATTTTGTTCTATCTCACGCTTTTGGGTCTTTGCTCAATGCTACAAATTGAGACTAAGTGGTTGGCCCTTGATGATGTCCTCTCTTTCTCATTTAAGTCACCTTATCCGTGAAATTACAAACCATAAATTTATTTCTCACTATAGGGAGATCAATCTATCTATCAATCAATCATCTATCGATCTATCTATTGATCTATCAGTCATCTGTCAGCTTATATATTATATTCATGGACTTGTTTCTCTTCTAAAATTAACTCTGTACCTTTTGTATTTATTTTGTAAGGCAAAAAAGGTTTGTTTTAGCTCGACATGCTTTTTTTTATACAGAAAATCTTGTTTCCTGTATAATCAATTACTAATACTCATTTATTAGATAAGCTGGAATGGGTCATAAGGTTCTCAGAAGAGCTCTCCCTCATTACCAGTACTCCGATTAGGTCAGCAAGAAAGAGTCCTATAGATGTGGCTTATGCTCTTTGGATGCTCGAGGGACATATAGTTAGGAAAAATTTTCTAAATATCAAGGATAATCTTGAATGCTTTTTAACCGCTGTCTGATTACAGAATGCTAAGCAGCCAGTAAAATCTCCATGTTAAAACAAAAAGAGAAAAGACATTGTCATCTTTTTGAGGTGACTAGTTAGTCTTACTGATCCGTGATTTCAAGGAGGATAAGGCCTGATTTATTTCCAAGGATGAAAACTATAAACTCTTGGCTAAGGCTGTCAGAGGCAGCTTCCTCAAGAAGAAGAATAAAGAGGAGCTGAGGAATAAAGAGTCTACTATCATAGCACTGTCATTCTACAAGTTCAACATAACTGTGGTGGTTTGAAAAAGTCAGGCAAGTGAAGCATAGCAACAACAAATCAACAAGACACACTCATGCACACAAGGCATGTGCCATATAGCTGTCTAAGGTGGAACAGAAAGGCTGCTTTCCATCCTAGTACCAGCGAGTCTTTGTAACCACAAAAATGCTTCTGTTTCCTAGGCTAATGAGAAATTGGACAGATGTTCCAGAGAAAGAGAACGAGTCAGAATGTATTGCTCCCTTGAAATCTTTTGGTTTTAATGATACTGTAATCTTTGTTCTACTACCACTTGTGATAACCACATGTTGCATTGGCTGCAGAATATCAGAACTTCTGTTTCCTAATAACTGACTACACCACCCCACCCTGCTTACTAGAACTTGAATGAGCAATTATGTCACTTGAACAATAAATAAATGGACATTAATGTTTTGAATAAGCAATTTCCATTTCCAGAAAGAGGACCCCTAACCCTCTCCCCTCCTGCACCCTCCCCCCGAAAAAACTGATTGAAATTACTATTGTCAGAGATTGGAGATCCATGACCTCTGAATTTGCATTTTTAGCTGTGCTCCACGTAGATGGATTCTGAATCATTGACAAATGTGCAGCAATGACAAGAAGACGAGAGCTCAGTAAGACCTCTGCTAAGCCTACACCAAACTGAGTCCCTGCTTAGCTAAAAAATGTTTTAGTCTTCTTGTAATTAGCACCTTTTTAGTTGTATGTAATAACTCTGTGATTAAGTGACAATGTTTGGGAGAAATACCTTTGCTTCTGAAAAATTGATAAAGAGGAAAAATTAACTTTGGGTAGAAGGGCTAGGTAATAAGGGAAAGAAAAGCCCAAGACACACAAAGCAAGCCTGAGTTGTTCTAATATTCATGAATCATATTACATATGGAGAGTTATAACAAACTCTCTGATTCCTAGAGTTTATCACATATAATTTCTATATGCCGTGATTAAAACACTGGCATTCTGGTGGATATTTATTTGAATGGCAGTGAATCTTGACTATAAAAAACAAGAAAACAAAACAACTGAAAAATTCATAATGTGGTCTAAAAAAACTACACGAAAGGAAGATTATTATTATCAAATTCATTAACTTTATTTTCTTTTGTAAACCTAAAGATGAAAATAAAAGCAATATAGAAATCATACAGCATCTCTCAGGAATGCTTTTTGTTCTCTGGAAAATTAATTTGCTTCTGATTGAATTAAAATGTAAAGGCTCCAAGTAAATAGGCTCTTGTGGCAAAATAAGAAACGAAAATCTTATAGGGAGAAAATAAATATCTAATAATGCTTTTTTATTCTTGATTTTCAAAGCACACTGAGAGTGTCAGTTAATAATAAATGAAAAATTGCCCATATATTTAAAAGAAAGTCATTTATTTTAGTTTATATCTTAGTTACTGATAAATACTATATTGGTAAGTAGTTTATCTATCTATCTATCATCTATCTATCTATCATCTATCTACCTGTCTGTCTGTCTGTCTGTCTGTCTATCTATCTATCTATCTATCTATCTATCTATCTATCTATCTATCTATCATCTATTTACTCTATCATTATCAATGAATGGTATTTTTGTAAACTTCCTTGAGCATCTCTCTAAAGCTTTTTCTGAGGCTTATACTCTTGTACTATACTGTGGGTGAGACTTTTGCATCATAATCTTCATCCCTTTCAACTTACTACCTAGAAGAGAAAATAGAAAAATATAGTGTCAAATAATATAAAAGAATGAATGAAGTAGTCTATGTAGAAGAGGAGAAGAATTGATTCTGTAGACATAACCAACTTCAAATTTCAAGATTACAATATTTTTATTGGTGAACTCATTTAAATCTTATCCAGTGAAAGTGAAAATACTCTACCCTCATTGGAAAATGAGGAGAAAGTAAACTGGCAATTTGCAGCAGAGGTTATATTATTGATTGAACAAATTAATGTTAAAATTTACTAAAAATCCATAGAAAGTAAATTTGAAAAACTAATGTGTTAACCTGTCAGATTATCACTTTAAAATGAAACTATGCAAAGCTGATAAACTTGTAAAATGGGCAGCTCTTGTACACTACTGGCAAATTGGAACAGCTGCTTGGAGGGCGATTTGTCATATGTTTCAAGAACCTTTAAATAGTTAAAATAGTTTAACTCAGAATTCTAGTTTTGAAAATGCGAACTAAGGATATAATTATAAATATATGCTTAAAAATATGTATCGATTTATTTTTAATAAAGAAAAATCGGTAAGAATATAAAAATATCAAAATGAAAAGTTATATTAGATACAGTATTGTGATAGGCATGGTGATACACTATCCAAATCTCCCTGCAAGGAAGAACTTGCTGCCTTGCTGCTGAAAGAGCTCAGCAGACAGTTTCAAGTGGCAGTGCCTTTGTCAGACAGACTCCAGGTGGCTGCAGAAAGCCACCTTGCTTAAGGTCAGACACCCCTCTCAAGGAAGCCCACACACCGTGATTTACAGAATTGGGAGTATAAAGGGCCGGCCATTTGGCCAAGCATAGGACAGATTTTAGCCCCAGAACTTACCTGACTTTTCCCTCTGCTTGGTTCCACTTCCTTCTTCTCCCTCCCCCAGGTATTGACTCCAAGGGTACTCCTTCCTAAACATTCTGCACCCTAAACTCAGTCAGAGGCTGCTTTCTGGAGAAGCCAACCGCCATGAATATGCACAACTTGTGATAAATTTGTAATCAATGGACTCTCGTGTAGAAATTAAAATGATTTTAAGGCAAAGTTTATAGTAAAATGAGAAATTATTTAGGTCTAGTGAAAAAAAAAACACTTAAATGCCTATCTACCTATTTATCTATCATCTATCTATATCTATCTATCATCTATCTATCTATCTATCTATCTATCTATCTATCTATCTATCTATCTATCTATGTCATCAATCTGTCATCTATTTGTGTAAATTGTGCACATGAATATAAAAATAATAAAAACAATAACATGAGCTAAACCAATATTTTACTAGTGGAAATGTTTTCTCTCTTACTTTTTCTTCTCTTCTTCCTTCCCTTTCTCCTTTTTTCCTTTTTTGTTTCCCCACTGATTATTAGTGATCATTTATTACTTTAGTCATGGACAAAACAAAGTTTCTTTCAAAGAAAATCATACTCAGTTAAAAAGTGTTTTAAAAATCACTGTGTCTGAGCACAGAGCAGAGGCTTTGTGCTTCCTACTCTTGATGTATTTATTTAAATATGTAATAGTCCTAACAACATTTGGCATACTATTCTAGAAGTTTTGTGATGTCTAATAATTTTATAAATAACTAGTAGGAAGAGTAACATATATATGAACAAGTTTAGGATGGAGATAAGGCTATGTGATATAGGGCAGGAAACCCCAACTGCCAGGCTGCAGACCAGTACTGGTCTGTCATATAACTGTCTCTATATATATATAGATAGATGTAGTTTCACTCACTTGCCTGCCACTCATCTCCTGCTGTGCTATATATATATATAGTGAGTGACAGGCAAGTGAGTGAAACTACATCTGTATTTGCAGCCTCTCCCCAGTGCTAGCATCACTGCCTCAGTTCCACCTCAGATTATCAGGCACTAGATTCTCATAGGAGCACTAGTCTCTAGTGTCAAAAAGGTTGAGGACTGCCGATATAGGGTATAGCAAATTTAAGTAATGCAAGTGATATGTAAGCTAGCTAAATTATTTTCGGTGGTCCTTGAGATCTTGGAAAGTATTCCAACCTTTGACACCTGAGCTCTCTAGTGGTAGTATTGTTTTGCTTGCTTTACCTAAACTCAACATGGAAAAATAAATGCACATTGGCTTCTAAAGACAACTGCGAACTAGTAGTATCTAGTAGAGTTCATGGAACTCACTGGAGAGTCCTTTATCCCTTTTCTCATTCACTTTTGGCGCATGATCTTGTCTCTGTAAATTCTGTGATTTGCAGCTTACCCCCTGCCTCCTGGTTTTTGTATCAGGCTTGGTCGATCTGTTTTTCAGTTCTGAACTTTTACAAACCAACGTGGCCTTGCTAGCAGTTTGGCTGTGGGCAACAGTCTTGTTAAAGAACTAATTTCACATTCTCTTACTGGCCCCAGGGAAACCTAACTCTGGCCATGTGGGTGACAGCAAAGCATGTATACAGCACTCTATAGTTTTATTTTTCCCATCTGACCTGACCAAAGCCCTGTCACTTCACAGTCTTTACAGCCAGAAGACAAATGGCAAGAAAGTACTCTATAGAACTAAAGAGTGAACTGACAATTTGTAGATGCCCTAAGTATTACAAATGAAATATTTGGGCAAATGTACTTGAGAAGATAATATTGAAAACATTCTTATTCTGGTGAAAGAATGCCCAGAATGACATAATTTCCTAAGAAACTCTAAATATGAATGAGGTTCAAATACTTTTTAAGTTGTCAACTAAAAACAATTAAATAGGTAACATGTTCATATTTTAAAATTTAATAGATATAAAAATGTATCTGTGAAGTCTTCTGCCTATCCTGCCTCTCCATCCACCTTGTGCCTCTCCTAAGCAACCAGGGTTTCCGATTTCCAGTGTACTAGACACAATCTATGCGTATATAATCTGATTTTCATTAATAATACTATCTTGCTTTGAGAGGGCAGGGCCATGGTCTATTTTGTTCACAGTTTCTTCTGCAACATCTAGCACAGTTCCAGGCATATAGTAGGTGCTCAATAAATTTTGTGTAATAAAATAATAGCCAATACAGACATTATTCTTGTCTCTGTAATTTCTTTTCCTTGCCTTCAAATACATCCAGGAAGTTTGGATGATTCACCTACAAGACTATCCCTTCTTCACAATTTCTGAAATCACAGTTCAACCTCAGAGTCTCATCAATTACATCTTAGAGCATTAAAGCCTCCTAAAAGTTCTTGCTTTCTTACATCTATATGTAATTAGCTATGCAGAGAGAGAGGGGACAATGTATCAGTGTGGTTAAGGGCATCAAATTGTTCAGTCTGCTTGAGTTCATATTCTAGCTCTGCCACTTATAAGCTACTTAGTAGTCCTGGTTTCTATGAGGCAGAAGAATATTCTGATGTAGTGGCTGTAGAGAGAAGAAAAAAATCATATTTACTCAAATGTGAATTGATTCCAAAATTTAAAAATTTATCTCTATAAGTGATGTCATAATCGAAGTCTAAATTAGAGCCAAGGATGAGAAAAGCAAGATGACATTAATTTTGAACAGCTGGTTGAGATAAATCTTTCAAAGAGCCAATGGAGTGTTAGTTTATTAGGGTTTAGGGAGTTATGTCTTCTCCTCTAAGTGCTAATAACATCTGGTGTTTCAAAGTACTAATTAGAGAGAATGGCAGTTCCTCCAAGACAGAGATCCCCAGCCTCCAGCCCACTGCCCAGTATCTGTCCATGGCCTGTTAGGAACCAAGCCTCACAGCAGGAGATGAGTGGTGGGCAAGCAAGCAAAGCTTCGTTTGTATTTGCAGCTGCTCCCTAGCAGTAGCATCACCGCCTCAGCTCTACCTCAGATCACCAGGCATTAGATTCTCATAGGAGCACCAGTCCCTGGTGCCAAAAAGATTGGGAGACTGCTACTCCAAGATATAAGAATTACCACTGATGTGTGAGATGATAAAAATATTTTGATGTTGGAGTTTGGACCTTAGCCATAACTTAGGCACACCTACATTTCCCTACTCTCTTCCTTAAATGCGAAAACTTACATAAGACTTGGAGATGTTTTCATGACTTACAAAATTAAAACTTAGAAACCATCAAATTTTAAGCTATTTTCTCTGTGAATCCTGGTTAGGTGTACCAAAACAATTTTGATTTGAATTCCATAGTGTAAGTTTTTTATTGTCGTAACAAAGGCATTCAATGAGCGATAAATAGGTTTGTTCATTTTGCAGGTGAGGTTTTGTTTGTTTGTTGTTTTGTTTTGTTTTTAAATTCATGAATTGATGAGCAGGAGTTGACCAGGTGAATGTTTTGAGGAAATCATTTCCCAACAAGCGTGGCATAGCTCATGATCTCTCAACAAGGCTGGTGCTTTTCCATTGACAATAAATGTGGGCAAAGACAGAGCTACTGAAGGTTAATTTTAACATAATCAACACTGATTGCCTGTTGTACAGGGCTCTTTGTAAATTGGACTACTTTTCTTCTAAAGTTGCTATTTATTGACCATCTTATGGTCAAACAGGAAATGATTTCAAACCCTTCCATGGAGCCAAATGTATATTCTGTGATAGCTGTTGCTTCCCTGAAATCCCTAAATCAAAATATAGCTCTAGGTAAAATTTGTTAATGAAGTTGAAGTTCTAATTTAGGGGAGGGCAAACTATCTTCTACAAGACAAATCTTGCTTGCTTGGTACAACCTGCAAACTAAGAATCAGTTAATATTTTTTAATGATTAAAAAAAATTTAAAAATATTTTTGTGACTTGTAAAATTATTTGAAATTTAAATTTTAGTGCCCATAAATAAAGTTTATTGTAATACAGACATACTCATGTAGATATTGTCCATGGATGCTTTTACACTGCAATGGCAGAGTGTAGTAGCTCCAACAGAGATTAGATAGCTTTCAGAGCTTCAAATATTTACTGTCTGGCTCTCTACAGAATAAGTACACTCACTCTATTCTAATTTACCACTTTTCGCTGTGGAGAGAGGAAAATAGTATGTCTTTGTAAAGTGAAGAAAAATCAGATTAACACACATAGAGTCTACTGTGATTATGGTACTCTGAAGATGAAGGACCTGGTTGGTTTTACCAAAATTGAAAGTGAAAACCGTGAATAGATAAAAATAAATATGAGTTATCAGCTATGCCTAATGAAGCAATCACTTCACTGATCATTCCTATTATTTCCTCAGAAAAAGTGATGAGGGCAGAAGCAAATAGAAATGACTCAATAATTAGGGAAGAAAGAACCTTTTCTTCCTTGCAAGTGTGAGCTCTTTAAGGGTAGGAACTGCTTTTTTTCTCTCTGTGACTTCAGTACTCGGTGTGTTTAGCAGAGCCCCCCGCCCGCCACTTAATGTTCCACAGTGGATGTTTTAGTGAATGATACTTGGTTGGCTGATGAAACGAAGGCACTTCTGGAAAGGTTGCAAGAGAAACTGGAAATAAGAGGCATTTTCCATAGAAGAGATAAGAAGCAGAAAATTTTTCTTTTGTCCCCTATCTGTTCACCACCTTCATCTTCACTTTGATAATGTGTTTGTAATCAGTCTTTTTCTACAGACTTATGTGAATTTAATTCATTCACTGTGACTCTTCTTTATATCAGAGTCATTATCCTTGTTTATAATTTATAGACTTTAATTTTTGCTTCCCTGATAAATGATGTGGTGTTTCTTGACCTTTATATTTTCCATAAATGCTTTTTGAATCACTCAATCACATTATCTACAATGGGTAAAGTAACTACCTAACAGTGGTACGTAATTCTCTAAATTAAAATTTCATCTCTCTTTAGCAGTGTGGTACAGTGAAAAGAGCATTGTACTTTTATTTGGGACAACTGGGTTTTACCTCTACCTCTTCCATTGATGTGCTATGTGTCTTCTGTATATTATTTTACTCCTCTAGGTCTAAATTATTTTGTCTGTAAAAATGAAAAGATTTTTGTATGTGTATTTTTAAATAGTGTAACAAGTTTCTAAGTTTAAATTCTTTAATAAACCCTAAAGTCTTTTTAAAAATTAAAGAAGTTATATTTATGTGGATTTACATTGTAAGTCCAAAATGATAACACTTACTTTTGTTGTCTAAATAAAAACACAAACAAATACATTAGTGGGATCTAAAATGCTCATATGATTCTAGTTTACAGCTGAGTATTTTCAAATATAGCTTTAAGAATAATTAAAATACATGTGACAAATGGTATTGGAATCAAGATTTTGCAGACGCTAGAGGCACCTTGTTGACCTTTTGAAAAGATTCTGTAGTATGCCTTCTGAGCTTTTTCTTTGAAGGGCAGCATGAAGATCAGAGTACTACAATGCGCAAGACTCACTTAGTATTTACATGTAATAATATACTAGAAAAGGACAGAAAAGAACATCGAATGGCACTTCATTCACTCTCCTGACTTTTCTAATGATCTCTCTTTTTATGATATTTCTTCATGTTTAGATCTATGCTAGTGGCTGGGGATAGAATAGTGAATAAGACATATTCTCTGGTCTCAAGGACCTGATGAACTTCCTCTTCCAAAACTTTTCTTATGTTTTAGATTTCACTTAATTTCACCACCTAGTCACAGTAGATGAAAATTAGGGATCATTTTATATGCCTCTCTCTCTCTTACCCCTACACAAAACCAGGTTCTATTTCTTAAATAATTCTTTGTTTCTACTGCTTCTGTTCTATTTCAGAGCTTTGTTAACTTTTAACCAAACTATTAGAAAAGCTATGATTCATCTTGTTTCCCCCTGTTTTGTTCTCATCTACATTGTTGACAGAGTGATGAATGTAAAATCTAGATTTGATTATAAGACTGACTAAAATTCTTTAATGGATTCCTGAGGTACGTAAAATAAAGTTTATACCATTTATCATGTCTAACACAGCTTATGTATTGCGCCATGTAGGGGACCTGTCGTAGTCAGTTTGGGCTGCTGTAACAAATATCATACACTGCATAGTTTAAACAACAAACATTTAGTTTTCACATTTCTAGAGGCTGGGATCAAAGCACTGGCCAATTTAGTTCCTGGTGAAGGCCCTCTTTCTGAATTAACTGAAATATTTGACTTTATTTAAAAAAATCATGATACTGTTTTATAATTTTTACTTCATTGGAACTTGTCATTCAATGAAAACTAAATTCTTTTACAACCCTGAGAGATGTATCCAGGTTCTTGAATACTTGCATTGATCAGGACCTCATGTATATCAATATTTACTTAAAATAGCCGTATGACTATAAACACTATTTTAAAAAACATTCATTATCTCATTTATTCTAAATACATTTTCTCATGAAATTCATTAAAAGTTTTTACTGAACATTTATAACATAACACTCAGAATCTTTTAGTCTTTTAATGTTATTTTTATATGAACACTCAATTTTTTAATTCCTCATTTAGTCTTTGAGCAGAAACTCTGCTTCCACATTATCACATTATTAGCCTGGCACGTATAGCTAGGAAGTTGAAAGAGCAGGATACTCCTGATGGCAATGACAGGAGTAAACCCAGACTAAACCCAGATGACCTTGCATATCATTAGTCTAACCCCATTATTTCACAGATAAGGAAATGGTGGTCCAGAAAATTAATTTTTTTAATCCAAATTCACATGACTTTCTGTCAGGAAATAATAACATATTCTATACCCAATCAAATAAGAAATAAGTTCAAAGATGCTTTTCTTTTGTAAAAACAAAATATTATAATGTAAGTAAAGTTCCTGTTATAGAGTGTGGAGCATCAGAAAATGCTAATTCTTTATTGACTTTTCGTGTTTTCACATGAAGCGGGATAGGAGAGATAGCCTCAGTTTCCATAGATTCCATAAAGAGAGAATTTCTCCTTACACAAATTTTTTTTATAAAGTCAAATATTTCAATTATTGCTATGAGAAAGCTCAAACTTTTCTGCTTTCTGTAATCATACCTGCATTATTATTATTATCATTTATTTATTTGTTGACAAGAAGTAGTTGAGTAAAGTGCAGTGGTTAATTACTTGGGCTTTGGAATCAACCAAACGTGAGTATTAATTCCAATTCCATCCATGACATTGGGCAATTTATTTAACCTTTCGGAGTCTTCGTTTTCTGTTTATAAAATGTTGACAATAATATTGATCTCATAAGATTTTTGTGAATGTTAAATAGTATTATTAAGTAAAGCACTTAACAATTGAACACTGAAATAGTGAACGCTACGATGCTTTTTTAATTAATGAACAAACTGAAACAAATTTGTATGTGTGCTTAGTTAGCCTATATATTGTTCGTGGTAAAACAAAGTCCTTTGGCTTACACTTCTATAATTTACACATAGGTAAAGTAAAAAACATGGGTTTTGTTGCCAGATGTCCTTGAGTTTGAATTCCAGCTTGATCATCTATTACCTATGTCTTGGTCATTTATTAGCTATGTCACTGTGGACAAGACTTGGAGACTACCTTATTCCATTTCTTTATCTGTAAAATGGGAAAAGTAATATAAAATTCCCAGCAGCACTATGAGGATTGCATGAACTCATGTTTGGAATGTACGGTGTCAGGTACCGGTAGGCATAGGGGACTCAAAAGGTAGTGATCAACTGATTAGCAGTGCCAAGGGAAGAGGTATGTAATATACCTTTTTTCAAGCTTGCCCTCAGAGAACTCAAATCCATAAAAATCCAGATACCTGAGCCTGATTTCTTTAATATAAGACAATTTATGTTTAGAATCAATTTTATAAAATCATGCTTCTGACAATTTTCAAGAACTTAGTAATACCTGCACTGCTTGCCTTAGGTCACTGTTATGTCACTGTAAGTAGTTAACTTTGCTGATTAACAGCAATGCTGAATTTTTCTTGTAAAGATTCTGTCACATTTTCATGTGTCATCTCTTTAAGGCTTTATTTCAAATGTCCTTGAAAAAAATCTATTTTAAGCTAAAGTATCAAATTGTCACCTTAAATATTAATGATTATAGTATTTTGTACTCTATTCTGTAAGTGGTGCAACTTACATAAAAATGTTTACCACATCATAAGAAATTTGCCCATTACAACTATTCTGAAGATGATAAATTCTCCGTTTTTTTTTTTTTTTTGGCAACTGAAGAAATCAGATCTTTCCTTAAGGAGATCTATCTGGGAAGTAGGAATGAATACTAGAACTGGTTTTGGTGTACTATTACTAAGATGTAGCCTTCCCTGTAAGAGAATGAGAGAGAGGAGGGAGAAAAGGTGAGGAAAATGATACTTACTTAGTAATTAAAGAGTGAATGAGCAGAACCATGTTACTTTTTAAAAAAATATCTAAGAAACTAGAATTTTAAGGGCTATGATTTCTCTGCATTTATTTGATGGGTGAATTGATTGATAATTGTAAAGAATAAATGCTGTTCTTAGATTCATAAGAGAAAAAATAAATAATTGTATTTTTAATGTCTTTTACTTCTCAGAGTACTCCCACTCCCCCCATATTATAACATCATTGAGAACTGGAAGGGGATTAAGGTCTTTTCAGAAAAATTGGTTTTTTTAAGGTGCAGGTGATTTTTTTAAAATCTTTTTCGTGACTTAAGATTGACTTGAGACATTGAAAAAGGACAACTAAAAATTGTGAAATTAGACTCAAAAGGTGGTCATAGTCCCACCAACTTCAGTAACAACATAGATTGTCAGAATCCCAGGCTCAAGAGTCATGCTTTTTTTTTAGCTCTGACAGTAAGGTCACAGTAAATAACCAACAAGTTTCCCCACAGAAATTGTATGGTAATAAAATTGTCTCAGTGTCCTTTCTTCCTCAACATAAAGAAATTACAAAAACTTCCTAAAAATACTTTCTTGTTTAAAAATAAAATTATGAAAAGTTTAGGTTTGCTCCTCATTTCCCAGTCAGGGCCATATAAAATTATTTAAATTCTCCTTATTATAGTAGAGAACAGATGCTATGAATTAGCTAGCTGAAGATAGTTAAGCTAATTGAAAACATTGAAAGCAGAAGTGAGCATTAGCAAAGGTCCCATTGTATAAAACAATATGGTGAATGTGAAGACTAGGAAGCATTTTAATATGATTGGAGTGTAATTCTAAGGTTAAGTGGCAAAAGGAAGAATCCAATACGACAATGATAATGTATTGTTCCCTCTTGACAAAGAAAAATATCCAGATCCAGATGAAATCATCTGCCACATATGTGAGAGATATTTATCTGGAATATTTTTAAAAGGGGAAATATTATCCTTAAATCACAATGCATTACAAATCTAACTAGATCTCTAGTAACATAGTATAACGAGATGTAATGAGGCAAGATACCCTTATCAGCTCAAACTTATAATTTGAGGGTCTGACATCAGAATTTTCAACACAGTATATTTTTAATCAACTTATTTGTACCATGCTTTTATGCTTTTGCTTCTGACAAGGTGTTATCCAAAATGGACATTACTTGTTTTTATGACCACCATTGCAACATAGCATAAACAATGCTGAGAAATAAGAAAATGAGGATAATTGGAACAACTTCAGGAAGAAGGTTAATTAAAGCAATAGAATGGAAGAACAGGCTACAGAAAATAGTTTTCTTAAAGTGAAAGACAACCCAAAAGAGTTGGGGAAAGTGAGCAGTGAGGATTTGGGAGTATGGTGAGCAAATCATAAATACTGGACTATCTTTCAAGGAAGTATGACTGGACAACTTTTCATTCTGAGAAAAGACTGCTGCTGTTGGAAGAAAGGGTCAAATCAGGAAGATGTTTATAGTTTGAGACAGATTTTTATACTTTGAACTACCACTTTTCATTGCTTTTTGGTTACTCCATATTTACTCCACTGTACCTTCTACACTCTAACCTGATGTGTCTACTCAACAAGTTCCTTACCTTCTATTTTATGGAGACAATTGAAGCTACAAAGGGTGTTTCTTCATAAACTCTCACTTTCTCACCAGATTTCAATGGTCTGAAGCTAGCCTCTCATCATTCCTCCTCAATCTTCAGTGTATGCATGGCCTTGGTAATATTCCTTTAGGCCTTCTATTCAGTTCTATTAGTGTTGATGTGCGTTTCTCATATGTCCCAATCCTGTGGGGTACACGGTGTGGCAGACACCATTAATTGCCAACTCAAAATCTAGTTTTCCCTTCTGTCTTCATTAGAGTCACATTTTGTTTGGGGCAGCAATGTATCTGGCTAAAAGCCTTGCCTTACCAGAGTAAGGGGATGGTCATGCTCTGACCTTTGTGATGTGATCAAAAGTTTGCTCAAATTTCTGAGAAAGGTCCCCCCACCCCCATATAAATGTTTCCCTTTCTCCTTTTTTCTTATTGGCAATGGAATAGCCATTATGACAATGAGGTGACAGCATAAGGACAGAAGCCCATGAGAATAAGGGCAGAGGAGAAAGCAGAGGAATGCCTGTAACAATGATCCTATTGTGAAGCCAGAGCTTCAAACATGGACTATTTACCTGCAAATTTCTTGTGATATAAGCAAAAGTATTTTTGGAGGAAAAATATACTTGGAATACATTCCTCTTGTTTAGATAAGGAAAATATATTTAGTTGGTATTTTATTTTGTCCTCAAATAACTTTAATACACACTGGAATTAGTTTCAGGAATTAGGGCTTTGAAAGTAAAAAAAAATGTAACAGAATGAGTGGAGTGGAGTGGAGAAGACAGGGTTAAAGGCTATTCAAACAGTCTGATAGTGCAGACTGGACAGAGCTGGTGATCCTTGTAAAATATTTTATCAAACTGTTACTTATTCCTTAGGAAGGTGACCATGGGCTGACCAAGACTGTAGTTTTAGAAGAGAAATGAAAAATTTATGTGTTTCTAGATGATATTTTATCTTGACACTCATAGAAAAGCCCAACAAAAAGGATAACCTTGGACTAGAGCTAGCCATTCTTTCATGGAGATGGAAAGACTATAGCTTTTAGACCATAGCTTGGAAAGGTCTTTGTGGTTGTCAATGGTGCCTGACTGTTCAACTGGGAAGATAATCCCCAGGCACTCACATACACACCGAGAAAAAGCGTGCTGCTAAACCTCTGAAGCCTCCAGAAAGTATTCCTCCAAAATGTGCACATCAGATGTGGCCATGAAGGACGATGGAAGGAAGATCTTCTAGGATGGTAGGTCCTGGGAATGTAAAGGTCAGAAAACAAAGGGATCATCCACTCAGAGAGAGACTAGAGGCTTATAGATAGGGAAGGAACGTTCCACATGGCTGAGGTAGGGAGTCCATGCCATTGTTGCCCAGTTGATTTGCTTCTCAGTCATTTCCCTATTCTGAAGAGAAGTTTTGGTTTGTACCTTTCACACTGGTTACATTGAGAGAAGATAACTTTTTTATGCATTCAAAGATGCCAGACGTGCAGATCTGTTTTAGTACCAAAAGAACCTGGGATTTGATGTAGATACACCAGCTGTGTAAGATTGTATTTATCTCAATTGTGGAAAGGAGAAAATATCTGTATCCACGTTGGGTAGACAAAGGTTTGAAATATGTCAGTTATTGTTAATTATTTGATCAATATATAGTCATTCATTTCCTTTTAAAAATAACCTGAATTTTGGAGAGGATATCAATAATGTACACAGCCATAATGTTTGTCTTTCCAGACTGCCTGGGAGATGGTGATATTACATAGTTCTGGCAATGCAATTTAAGCAGAAATCTGCCAGCTATTTTGCTTCCTTGATGAAGCTATTTCTCCTTCCTCTTCTGTCTTTTTTTGTGTGTTTATAGTGACAAGAGTGAGGGCGGAAGCTGGATGTAAAGAACAGAGTGGAAAGATAGAAAGTACTGTGGCACTGCTGCTGTCGTTTGGTCACAACAGCCCCAGACTTTGAAATCCATAATTTTTTTGTGTAAGAAGGGGAAAAAAAATTACTATTTGGTTTAGCCACTGGAGTAAGGGTTTCTGTTACATACAGCAGAACAATAATCCTAATTGACATATAGAGATTACAAGCTCTCCATACCTTTCGAGATCTAAGAATCCCATGTAAGGAGCCTTCCCTAGGTTCTTGTTCCCATAAAAATCTTCCTTCTCTCCATATGCTCTTTCTGTTCTGCCCTCTAATATTTATAGACTTCTATCTTTAAAAACTCAAGCCCGGAGTCATTCTATATGACACTAACTCCATTAACCATGTTTTTAATTTTTCTTTTTTAAACTTGTAATCAATATACAACCACATTCTTATTATAAAATGTAATAACATATAAAACTCAATATAGAGGAACCCCTAATTTTATCTTTTCATTCTTTTTTTTTTTTTTAACTAAATCTGTGAAGGAAATATCTTCAACTTACATTTTTCTCCAAATGTTGTCTTAATTATTTGAAATCTGGTGTCTAACCTCATTATGTCATTGGGGACTTGGAAACTCTTGGATAGTGTTCTTCAAAGGTAATGCTGAAAGATCCATGAGTGAGCAGCTTTTATAGGCCAGCCTACGGTGCTGTCAAGTTCAAGACAGGCTCAGAAGTGTTCATAACAGGTCCTTGAGCAGACACTCATCTCCCTTTATGTAAATCATGGTTGGGTAGACCTCTTTTTTCTAGCACTACAAGCCACGTGGTTTAGTAGAAATGCTCTCATTTTGGAGAATGTTATTAAAAGCTAATACTAACAATTCCCATTAAAAACCCAAATAAAACATAATAAATGTAATATGTAAATGCTCATCTTATAAAAGCAACTGAGCGAGTAACTGTAAAAAACTTCTCATAACTGTCAGGTTAAATTAATTTAAAAATCAAATTTGTTGTGGAAAATATTTAATACAGATTCTTTTATTTTTCTGAGACCTCTGGACTTT
The DNA here is from genome assembly GCF_000325575.1 of Pteropus alecto. Classification (NCBI taxonomy): domain Eukaryota; kingdom Metazoa; phylum Chordata; class Mammalia; order Chiroptera; family Pteropodidae; genus Pteropus; species Pteropus alecto. The sequence continues at coordinate 17,865,267 of NW_006438113.1, read as the reverse complement.
GGAAATTTGTTAATGTTCTGCTCTCTTCCAACTTACTGCAAGATCTATGAAACTATTTAGAGATATGTTTTTGATATTACTCAGCCATAAGAAAAGATGAAATACGGCCATTCGCAACAACGTAGATGGATCTTGAGATTATCCTGCTAAGTGAAATAAGTCAGACAGAAAATGTTGAGAACCATATGGTTTCACTTATATGTGGAGTATAAAACTGAAAGTGACAAACAAAAAAGACAAACAAAAATTCATAGACACAGACAACAGTTTAGTGGTAAACAACAGTTTACCAGAGGAAAAGGGGAGAAAGGGAGGTAGATAAGGGTCAAGGGGGTCAAATACATGGTGACTGAAGGAAATTTAACTTGGGGTGGTGAACACACAATGAAATATACATATGACATATTATTGAATTGTACACTTGAAACCTATATAATTTTATTAACCAATGTTGCCCCAATAAATTTAATTAAAAAAGAATTTAACTCAGTAAAAGCATAAAAAACTGCTAACATATTTAAGAACAACTGTTTTAAATATTTTTTAAAAAGATGATAATGAATAATGATTATATATTGAAATTAAATAGAATTGTCCACAGAAACTCAGATTTTCATTTTTGTATATTTGATTTAATATTAATTTTAGTAAATATCCTTTCCATTCCCTCTCAATTGGCAATCAATAAATGTTAAGAAAATGATAATATCTGACAACATGAGTCTTCATTTGTCAGATGATTCTGGGCCAGAATGGGTATCAATTTTGATTCATTGCTTTCAGAACAGCTGGAGCAGAATGAATTAGATTAGCAGGCATGAATAAATCTTAATTTTGTTGAGATTTATACCTGTCGCATGATAAACACAGATAAATGCTTCTTTATCCAACAAGCTGCATCAATTTGGGTCTTGCAAAAGTTAAATGTTAGCCTAAAATTCAATTTGTGATGACATAGTAAATGTAACCTGAGATATTGAAAGTATAGATCAGAGTGTGGTTTGGTGGAGATAGCAGGAGAATTCTAGCGAATACATTGTTTGCTCAAGTATATAATCATTTAAAATGTACATGGATTCATGGAGCTGGAAAAGCTCTTGTTTGACAAAGAAAAAAATGTAGCCTTAGGAATTAAAATATTAGCTAGCACCTTCTGTCGATCATGTAGCCTTGGCTCTTGGAATCAGGAGGATGATTCATCATTCATCATAAAACTGGAACTGAACTTTAAAGCTATGTTTCTAAGAAATTGTGGTTGCATCTGTGTAAAGGAACTAAGAGAGTGGGAGCAAGGATGGTGGAGAGACTCTTTTTTCCTCCCCAGAGTATCTTTTTGCACATTTTGAATTTCATATTATATGCTTATAAACCCATTCAAATAATTGAATAATAGAAAAGAGAAAAAAAATAAACCCATGTTTCCTATTTAGAAGGAAACTCCAACGACTTCAATATTTATAAAGAATTCACATTGAGGGCACTTCTTGCCCTATAAGTCCATGTCTCATGCTCAGCGAATACTCTCTTTTCTCTTTGTATATTTGTGGTTTTCTCTGTCTTTTCACACTCAGTGTTACTTTGAGTGCAGTGACTTGTTTTATTTTTCTTTTACTTTTCTAGGATATTTCACAATGCTTTGACTATAAAAGATGTCCATTAAATAGTTGAAAAATAACTGAGAAACAATACTGATTAACTTCTCATTACTAACATTTAGGTATAAAGCCAAAGTTAACAGCAATATGGTAGGACTGGGAAATGGGTATCCAGTGAAATTAACAGATGGAATGCAGCTTATCCTAGGATGCTTAAGGGTGTTTCTGGTTTTCACACAGGTGAAAGTGAGTTAACATAAAATAAAAACTAGGAAGTTGTAATGCCAAGAAGTTTAGGGCTAATAACTTCCAAATAAGTGCCTCAGGCTCTTAGGAGCGATCTCTAAAATGATACAGTCCCACAATCTCCTTTAGTATCCATCTATTAGATTGTTTTTTAGGACATTAATGCAAAAGATATAACGGTGAAGAAAATTTCTTCACAGAATTTGATATTAGGTATGCATGATTCTGACTAATTGTTTACAAGGTTAGATGTTGGTTTTATTTTTCTGGTTTTATTATTCTTCACTCAACTGGTTGGTTATTTGAATTTGAAGAGTGGAAAAGTTATTCTATTTATTTTGGGCAATAATTTTACACAAATGTATTATACAAAAGAGAATATGAGCACATGACTCTACCATCTTAATCTATTGCTGCATGAGTTCATATGCAACCTCTCAATCTGTAATTGCTTAGTGAGAAATGTGAATTACTACACTCTCCCTAATTGACCCCACTTGAGTTCCACAGGTTCACTCCAGCCTTAAACTTCACCTCAGTAAAGCTCAGTCAGTCTGACTGCCAGAAGCCAATTTGCGTATAAATTGGCTGTCCCCAACTACCTCTAGGAAATGACTATCAAGAATGAAGCAAGAGCCAGAAGCAGCTAGGTTTTTCTGAAAGGTTGGGTAATAAAAGTGAAGCATTGGATATTATCAAGATAAGTGTGGAGAGTGTGTGAGCAAGAAAAATCAAGAATACCTCATTGCTGCTGTTTCCTCCTGGAGGGAGATTTGGGCTGAGTAGAAGCTAAAAATCTATCCAGAACAGAATGTCATCAGTCAGTTGAAAGCTAATATCTATAGAAGTGCTGATCTTCAACTTTAGGTCATCCATAGTAATACGGGAACCAGATGAAATTCTACAAGACAACACTGCAGTCACATAGCTAACCTCTCAAGATATTCAGCCCTAGGTTGACACTGTTGAAATATTTGAAAGGAACTGCAAGGAAAAATTAATCTATCCAGTTTCCTATGCCTATGCTGGTGCTACTGCAAGATATTAAGACTCTGACTTTCCTTCTTTCTTGGTTGATTTGCACACTTAGTATTGATGATAAATGAGAATTGCAGAAGGTTATTTCATTGACTCTATTGCAGTGAAACAGCCTAAGGTAGTACCATACACTGGCCTTTCAGGTGAAGATGAATAGCTCCTGCATTGAATAGAGAAAAGAAGGGAACAATTCAATCTTCATTGCTTATAAGAAGTTGGGAAGACCTGGCATTTTAAGAAATCTTTCTATGCTTGTTTAAATCCCTTTGTCGCTAAAGAAGACTCAAAAAGGATTTTTTAAATCCACTTCAGAGGCTGCCTTTATTTGACTTGAGCCTTATTCTGTGAGAGGCAAGCAAGTGTTTTCCATTCACAAGGCTTTATTTGGCCCCTCAGCATTTTTATTTTCTCTTCCACAGCGTTTGCCACAGTATCATTCCAATAGTTTAAAAACTGCTTTGAGTTTAATAAAATAATGGGTATTATTTTGGGGTATTCCCAGCTGAAAAATTATTACTCAGAGCAGACTTCATTTATTAAAAATTCCATTTGAAGATTCTCCTTTTTACTTGTAGTCATCCTTGTCAAGTATACTGTTTTAGTTTGTATGCTGGAATAGTGGCATTAGGTTGTGAGGGAGAATTTGTCCATTAGTTGAGACTCCGGCATCCCAGGAAACAGTCATTATGAGTCTGAAATAATGAGAATAAGAATAAGAATAAGCCTTAGTTATGTCCCAATAGTAGGCTGGATAATTGAATTATATTATTTTTGAGGTAGGCTTTTAAAATATCTTTTTAAAGATGAGCAGAACAAGAATTAGTAGCCCAGCTTGTGATTCAATTGAATTAGAATTGAAATTCAGGAATATTTGACTTTAAAGCTTTTCCCCTTATGTTACATTGTGCTTCTTATACCAACATTAAAATTATAGACATGTTAAAAGTTTAGAAACCTTTTGAAAATTTTCATCTATTTCTTCTTCTTTCTCCTCCATCCCTATATGACAAAAAGTATCATTTGATTTTTATGGAGATAGTAGAACAGTGGTTGTCATGGAATGTAGTAGGTGTTCAGTAGGTATTTGTAGTTGTTTTGTTGCTTTAAGTGATGTAAAATACTGTATAAACAAGTATGACCTCAACCACCAAATCACTAATGACATTAAGTGTGATTATTACATACAGACATACATAAAGTTAGAGATACTTCTGGATGGAGAAAATAAAAGATTCAAGAACGGTTCTCTAAAATTTTCATTACGATGTTTTATAGCCGCAGATGACTAGCTGTGAAATACTGCCATTTCCACTTAATTTTGTTCACTAGTTAATTCAGACCTCCACTTTATTGGATCAGATCTGGAGCCACATCATTTATATTCATTTTGCATTGTGTTTTTGCAGTGTCTCTTGATCGCTTTCACATGGTAATACTGGCTAATTCAGTTGAGATTTATTGAAGCAGACCTTGAAAATTAACCACCTAATTTCTCATGCAAAAAGCAGACCTATTTCTCTTCACTCGTCTCTTTGAAGAATATATGTTAACAAAATAAAAGTTTGTCTTTTTGGTGCAAAGCACGATGCTCATAATATTAGAGGACAGATCTTAGAGAACAAATTTTGGCATGAGGTGATAGACCCTCATGGGAATGTCGATATTATTGTCATTCTTTTTTTCTGTAGGAGAAAATCTGGATGGAATGAAATTTTCAGGAAAGCTGAGAGAGGTTATCATTTGGCTGATGTTTAACATACTAATACTTTATCTGTTGCATTATTTTTATCATCTTGGTAATGATGGTGAGAATAGAAATTATTGATAACTTCACAAAGATTAAAAAGCATGGAGCTTTTGACTTGATCGATGAACAACTCTGCTGGTTAAAAAAAAATCAACCAATCAATTAATGAAATCAATCAATTTTAATCCATTGGACATAACTTTTTTATTTAACAGTACTAGACTCTAGTCTTGAAAGGAACTAAATTATGAGCTCCATGCTCTCCCCATTAATCTGACTGTACTTGGAATTTTAGTTAATTAGAAACTTGTTATATCTCTTTTTTCATGGAATACAGGTAGTATTTTCCTGTCAGAACCTGTCAATTCTCTTCAACCCCATCCACACAGTCAATTCAGATAGCTTTTGATTAAAGCATGATTACGTTTCCTGCTTCTTGGAAAAAGTCACAGAATCTCGAAAATGCAATTTTAACTCATCGGATATAGAGAAGCAAAATAGTATAATGGTCAAAACTGAAAATTTTGAAGCCTAACTCCTTAGTTCATGTTCTAAATTTGTCACTTCCTAGCTGTATGACTTTATATAAATTATTTAATCTCTTGGATGCCTTTGTTTTCTTACCTGTAAGACAGGCTAATAGTAGCAGCTATTAAATAAATTTTTTGTTCAGATGAATCAGGGATGTGAAGAGCTCAGAATAGTTTTTGACATATAGTAAATGCTCAGTAAATATTAGATATAACTACCATTATTACTACTATTATTTTTTAAGTGGCTAGATTAAAATCTTTATACACACACACACACATATATGAAAGACAAAAAAAAGCATGGGAAATATAAATGGTAGAATAATTACACTTATAGGAAAAATCATTCCATAGAGCAGATGAACTTTGTGAATAATATTTTCCATGAATTTGAAAAATCTTGTAATGCAATCACCATTTTATAGCAGAGTACAAAGAAGAGATATAAGAACTTTTGAATTAAGAGAAGAAGACAAGAAAAATAAATGAAATGTTTATAATAGTTTCCTCTTTGGAAATGAATTTGTTACCTGTTTTCTGCTTATATTATTCATATAAAACACTCACCTGAGAAGAAACAATAAAACCAATAAGAAATGGATTTTGATTTTTTAACATCTGGTACACTGTATTAAAAACAATATATTTTCCAATTTTATGCAAAAAAGCAAAATAAAGTGTGTTTTAAAATCTAAAAAAGAGGTGAAATGTGAGCTGGCAGAACTTAGGAAAGTAGTAAGGAAATTAACCAGAAACAAAGGCAAAATTGGAGTGTACACAAAAGTGAATGGACAATATGCTCAGTAAGGAATAAAGAGGATAGGAATTCAAAATGAATTAATAGTTAAGTGGATCAGAAAAATAGATAAAATTATGCAAAGGATATCCAGTGTATCAAAATTTATAGGCTCTAAGGATAAATATTATATAATGGGAGAGAAAATATATTTATAGATATAAGTCATGAAAACTTTCCAGAAATAAGACACAATTACAGACTTAAAGGGCACATGTCCAAGGAAGGACTGATAAGGATAGTTAAAAGTGGAGCAATATTTCAAGAAAGAAGTCTAAAATATAATCTAAGAATTTTAAACCCAGCCAAATTATTGTACAAGGTTAAAGGTACATATATATGTTAACATGCAAAACCTAGATATAATGTTTCCGTGAGCAATTCTTGAAGTAATCATAGAGGATAAACCATATTCTATAATATATTAATGGAAAAAAAGTATAGCAAAATTAGAAAAAAAAGAGTTGTTTGAATAAATATAAAACATAAGTGGTTATTATGGATTATAAACTCTAATTTATGAAGTTATATAATTAACAGACATTTGCAAGAGGAAAGGGAAGAGAATATAGTAAGTAGTAAAAGTACACTTATTTCCATATACTTTATGCCCAAGGGTCAAAATATATCATTTAAAGCTGATAGGTTAAATAATGGTTGTATACAATTATTTAAGGTACTATTAATAAAATAGTATAATTATAAACTGAGACAATGTTTGGGAAGGAAAGAAAAAAAGCCAATGGGTATGGACTTCCATATCTTTTATAGTCAGGAGGGGTTGATGAGAGGGCTGAGGGTCTAAGGACATACTAATTTCATTACTGCTCATAATGGGGAATTAATAGGTATAAAAATAGAGAATTTAGAACATTGTATAATTTTATACTTGTAGAATTAAATACTATAATGAAAAAATTTAGCCTTTTAAGTTAGCAGAAGAAATACAAAACAAAAGATAATAAATAGCCAACATAAAGTCATGAAAATAGAAAACATGACAGCATTAAGACCAAATATATCTGCCTTATCAAACCATTTAAATGGCTAATTTCATCAATAAAAACAACATTCAGATTATATCAAAAAGTAAAACCTACTAAATATTGTGTCTAAGAGATGAACATTAAACAAATTGGCTCAAACTTAATAAAAAAATACAAATAAAAAAATAAAAATAAATAAACTAACTCAGAAAAGTTAGAAAAGGATGAAAATAAACAAGACAAATGCAAACAAGAAAGACAGGAATAACAATCTTAATATAAGACAAAATTGATTTCAATACAAAAATATGAAATAAGATGAAGAAGTTAACCCTTATAAAGAATAAAGAGTACAATTCACAAGGAAGATTTAAGAGCTGCAAATATTTATGTATCAGATAACATAGAGTGGTTCTCAATTGCACAACACTTTAGAATCACCAAGGGATCCTTAAAAAATACTGATGATTCCCACTTGCACATTTTCTGATTTAATTGATATGGAGTGGGACTTGGACATCAGATTTTGAAAGCTCCCCAAGTAATTCTAATGTGTAGCAAAGTCTGAGAACCAGTGACTTAGTATAAATAATAAATAAATAGAAAAACACTACAGGAGATAAATGAAGAAATAAATGAAAACAGTTAAAAAGAAAAAAGCAAACAACTTATTCTTCATGTCCCTTGGTTCATGACAGATTACAGGAAAAAAGTCTGTAGATGACCTAAATAACATAAATAGTAAGGTAAATCATACATTTTTTTTATGTATAAGGAGAGTTTGTACGTTTGTGTAAATGAAGTTTTTACCCTAACAAGAAATGCCCCTTCTATCTTTCTTTTTCATGTACACAAAGTAACTTCCACAAAATTTTATTAAAATGTATTAAATACACTTCAATAAATTCCAAAATATAAGAATAAAAATGTTTTAAGATTGCAACATAGTAACCATCAACAAGACAAAGTGGCAATGATATGAATGGGAGAAAATATTTGCAAACAATGCCTCTGATAAAGGTATAATATCCAAAATATACAAAGAACTCATACACCTCAACATGAAGAAAACAATCCAGTTGAAGAATGGACAAAGGACCTGAATAGACATTTCTCCCAGGAAGACATACAAATGGCCAATAGACATAAGAAAAGATGTTCAACCTCATTAGCTATTAGGGAAATGCAAATCAAAACTACAATGAGATACCACCTCACACCTCTTAGAATGGCTATCATCAACAAGACAAGTAATAACAAGTGTTGGAGAGGTTGTGGGGAAAAAGAGACCCTTATATACTACTACTGGGAATGTAAATTGGTACAGCAACTATGGAAAGCAGTATGGAGTCTCCTCCAAAAATTAAAGAAAATTATCTTGTGACCCAGCAATACCTCTTCTGGGTATATACTCCCAAAATTTGAAAACATCTGCAAAGATATATACACCCCGATGTTTATAGCAGCATTATTCATGGTAGCCAAGACATGGAAATAACTGAAGTGTGCTTCGATAGATGATTGGATAAAGAAGATGTGGTACATATATACAATGAAATATTACACAGCCATAAGAAGTCAGAAAAAGTTGAGATCCATATGATTTAACTCATATATAGGATAGAAAACTGAAAGCAGCAAAGGAACGTGACAAGCAGAGATTCATGGACATGGTCAATAGTTAAGTGATTACCAGAGGAAAGGGGAGGAGGGAAGAGATAAACAAGGGTAGAGGGTGTCAAATATATGGCGACAGAAGGAAAATTAACTTTGGGTCGTGAACACACAATGCAGTACACATATGACGTATTATTGAATGGTACAGTTAAAACCTATATGATTTTATTAACCAATGTCATCCCAATAAATTTAATAAAAAAGTAAATATAATTTTACTGAGAAAAAAATTACAATACAGTAAACTTCAAGATTAGAAGCAAGCGAACTAGAAAATATTTCTTACTACATAGAAACAAAATAAATAAAATGTATAAATTGTTTTTTTAAGTCACGGGTGAAAGAAGAAGTAATTTTTCTCTCTACTTACTTATCCCCTGTTCCCGCACTTCCAATTACTATAACTTTTATTTGCTCTGGATTATGTTTCATCCAAATCTTGAGAACTTTTCCTAGAGACAAACTGAAGTTCCCTTTTCTCCCCATTTTCTAGGGTTTATTGTCTGCAAAAGGTTTCTGTGTAAAAACAGAAACAGAGTCCTAGGTCTCTGTAGCAAGAAGGAGGCTGAAGACAAGGGGAATAGTAGTGACTGGAGATGGAGAGTAGGGAAGCTACCTTTCTTCTCCATGCATAGAACAGCACCTGAAACTTACGACTGAGAAGAAAAACTTCCCAGTTATGTTGGGGGTGTGGTCCCGCAAAATCCAAACCAAATTATCGATTCTAGAAGAGTCTGCAATCTCTGGAGGCCCTGAAAAGTCACGACGGCTATTGCCCCAACTAGTTGTAATCATAGGAGATGACCTTGGCTTCCTTGGTGGATCTGATTTTGCTTTTGCTTAATCTCTGGTCTTTAAAAAAAATATATATATTTTTAAATTTTGGCTTTGTTCTTGTTTTCACTGAATTATTCTTATTCTGTTCTGTTCAATTCATTTTGTTCTGTATTCTGAGTTCCCAGTCATCAACATAGAGGCCTAACCACTCACTTAAAGAGGGATCAACTTTGAGCTATGGGTAGATTTTCTACTCTTCTGGTTTTCTGTTGCTTTCTTAACAACTTGTGTTATTTTACCCTCTTCTGTGCTATTGAAATGCTAATTATTTGTGATACTTTCAAAATAAATCTTAAATATTCAGATCTACCAGTTATATATTTAAGTCAAAGGCAAACTCAATGAAAGAAAGTTTCCCTTTGTTTCATAACTTACTCTTTCCAGATATCTTTTCCTCAGCACCTCTCACCCCCAAGTTTGAATACTTAGAATACAAAGAAGGAACATGGTAAATATCTGATGGAATAAATCAGCTTCTTTCAGTCTTCGACTGACTTACTTCAAGTCAATCAAAATCTGCTCTGAGTTTCAGTCAAATTTGAGAGGAAGCTGACAAATTTATACACGTGTATTATGACTAATAGAGGCTCTAATCACTTATGCCCCTGCATCTCTCTTTTTGTTTTGATTTTTTTTTTAGTTTGGAATATTATCTAATTTAAATGGAATGGAACATCTGCCATTGTAGTTAGGTAAATGAGTGGGAAATTAGGTAGTCAATGGTTAATATTTGTCACATATCTAACATGTCTGCTCTCCCTTTCTTAGTTTTTGCTCACTGGAAGATGCTACTGGCCTGTAAGGCTGTGTTCTCTGCTTTGTTCTATTTCAGTTTCCAAGTCAAGTCTATCCATTCCATAACTTTTAGGTAGTAAATTTTTTTGAGAGTCTGACTCTTGGATTTGCTGGTAGTACATTAAATTATAAATCACTGAAGTTTTCCTTTCATTCAATAGTTTGCTATTTTACAGACAATGGTGTTGAAATGGCTGGAAACAGATTGATTCATCAGAAATGGGTTGTTTTGATCCATGGGACCTAAGTCTTAATGAGAGATCCTTGATAAACCAAATTATTGATTTCAAATAATACCAGTCATGCAGGAAGAAAAACTGACATGTCCCCCTCTTTTGACCGAACAGTGTTCATGCTATTATGTAGTGACATTGTAGGCAAGCCAGTGTAAACTTAATGCTCTTACCTCTTCTGCCTTCTCTCTAGTGATGTAGTCTTGGCCATACTGGTGTACTTCCAAAATTGATAGTGAAGAGAAGTTATAGTTAGTCTTTTCTGAACTTAAAATTGACTTCCTTTACTAATTTATTAGAGGTCTAAAATTGTCTGTTTTCTTTGTCATGACAATTGCTGATTGTCACGACAATAGGTAGAAATGTAAATTCTTGCCTGTGTTAATGAATTCATTGGTAGAAAAGCTAGTTGAAAAGACATATGGAAAAAAAGTACAAGACTTTACATGTTAAAGTAGTATTTTCTACACTGAATTTGAGGAACACCAATGTCAGTAACTGTTCAGTTGAAAAATGGTTTCAGTGGTCAGATGCTTTAGGGAAACAAAGTTAAATGGGTTTCTTTTCCTTTAGGGCTTCTCTGAGCTCATAATATGATAATGTGCCCTGTGACTTCTCAAGCAGCAAGTTATACAGCAGTTCCTCTACTGTTTAACTGCAGAAGTTCTGTGTTTTAAAGAGCACCTTCTAATTCATCTGAGAACTAGTGTTCTTGTAAACCTCTAAACTGGAAACTGCAACACGAAGGGCAACTTTTCCTCTTTAAAAATGTAAAATAGCCCTTAATCCCTACCACATGGGGTATGAAGGATCTGAGCATTATGTCCAGGATCCTACTATCATACAAACCAACAAAATGAATTTACTTAAGGATATAGGGGGTGCCTCTGGATCAGGATCAGTTGATGTGTAACCTTAAACATTTGCTTTCATGAGTCACATGAGATGCCCCAAGGAACTGCTTCACATTTCTTGCTATATATTCACAAAACATAGTATCCCTGTTTTGGAATTCTGTGATGGTTTCTGGGTTGTGCTTATGCTGAAGTCAGTGAAGGACAACATATTAAAACACAGGAAGGATTTTGTGGCAAAAGTACTAGATTAAAGTTAATTAACTAATTAGTCAAACTCTCTATAGTACATTCTTGTAAAAACTACATATTATTTCTATAGTGCTAAGTGCCCTTTATTTTGATATTCTTTGTGTTCCAAATTGTGTTTGCAACATTTGCCCATGTTGGCTGATGGCAAAATTTTGCAAAATTAAAGCAATTCATGTTATTCCTAAATTTGTACTTAGGTGAGTCTAGACATAAAGAAAGGAATCTCTATGATAGAATATAGTCTTAAAATGGCTTTTACATTTCTTTCAGTGTGAACTGTTAAACTTTGATTCAATGATCTTTTCTCAATCTATTTATTCTGCTTTCATTGAGAGATACAGAGTTTGTTCTTTTTTTAAAATAAAATTCGTATGCATGAAGTTCACAGATTTTAAAAGATGAGTTTGAATGAACATATATACCCATTTAACTGTCACCAAGATATATAAATTTTAGCACTCTCATTAAATATTTGTGGAATGGCTAATTGATTTAGGGGACTCAAAAAATGTAGAAACTTAGATATGTAATGGACTCCTAGCCTGGTTAGTTAACTTCTGACAAAATGGGGGCTCTTTTAAAGTCTATATCATAGACCTTCGAACTTCAGTCATCACCAAGATTGTTAGGAAATTCACAGACACTGCAGAATAGTATCTAGACTCCAAACCAATATGTTTTGCTATGGCAGAGAAGGAAGGTATTGCTGCAGTCTGCTTTTAGCTTTATTATTCAGTGTGGTTAAATCTACTTTATTTCATGATCTTCTGACAAATGTTAAAAGAAATATTTTATTTACATCTAAAACTTGCAGAATGAGGCTATAATTTTGTAATGGTTATAAGTTGGTAAGATAAAAAAATGTTACACCGAACTATTTCCTCTTTTTTTTTTTTTTTTACGATTTTAACTCTGAGCTTTCTTATGTGTCCCTCTAGGGCACTTTTTTAAAACTACATGATGTACATTATATTTATAAGATTATTTAACTTTTATAGGAAATAAAGAAATAAAAATATTTTCAGAGGGAATTCAACAAACACATCAAATTCTACTGAGACCAATTATTCCAACTACATAAGATAATAATATAATTGAATAAGACATAGTTATTCTTACTTGTTTTGAATAGCTCCGGGATTTCTGTTGAATAGCTGTCTGCATTTTTATTCATTTTTCTAGCTGAACTATCGCTGATTATATACAAAACTGGGAAATAATCAAATTTGGGAATGAGGAGAGAAGGAAGACTGAAGATATTGACTGGAGATAAATTAGTATTTTCTACATTTACAAGTGCCTTCCCTCTCCAAGGTCTAGTTGACTTATTCATTTTGTGAGGACTTTGAGTCTTTATCTTGAATCTACATTACATTGAATGTATAGTTAGCACTTGGATTTTTATTTCCAGCTGAAACAACAGCTGCAAAACTAAAACAAAACCTCAGTGTTAGAAAGAACATCAAGGTCACCTAGTCTATAAGTACCTGGGTTGTTTAACAGAAATACTGGGAAGCCTTAAGATCCACAGAATTAGAATTACTATGTTCTGGATTATATGATTTGAAAGAAAATTTTCCAGTATTCTGATTTGGATCTTTGGTTACAAACCAGTAATAAAACCCAATTTCCCATGTGAAGTTTGAATTATCAAATGACTATCAAGTAACTGGGAGATCTTCATCTCCAAAGCATGTCCTGTTCTTCTTTAGACAGCTGCGATTGTTCCTTAGATCTAGCTGAAATCTACTTCTCTTTAGCTTATGTCAGTCATCCTTGGTCTACCTAGGATGCCACTGAAAAGAAAAATACTTCTTTTTAAGTTTTACAGTTCATCTCCGGATCTACATTCATGATCCTATATGTCAACTGAGCATTTAGCAGAGCCATTATTTCCCTTATTCTCATTTTAGATTAAACATGGACAAAGCAAATAAGAATCTTACACATACACACACATACATATACACACACTTATAATTTGAAGAAGAAAGTTGAAAACTATGTATATATATATACAAATTTTTCATGTTTTCACTTCTTTAAAAGTTTTAAATTTTACAAAAAAATTTTTTTAATAATTTTAGGACAGTTACAAAGATAGTACAGAGTTCCTGTTGACCTTTCAAACCCAGCTTCCCATAAGGTTAACATCTTACATAACCACAGGTAAATTATCAAACTAAAAAAATTAATATTCTTTAGTTCTTTTAAAAGTAGCAATCTATTCTCATTTTGTAGATTCAGCCTAATCTCTTTGATATCAGAGAATAGTTATTTCGCAGTTTTTTTGGTCCTCTACTTGTTCCCTATTTTGATCTATCCCCTTCCCTTCCTCCCCTTCCCTTCTGTTTTCTTCTCTTCCTGCTTTTTTTCCTTCTCTTTAATTAATAAGACCTTACATAATGCTTGTTATTTTCCAGGCACTGTTCTAAACACTTTACAAATATTAGTTTATTTATTCCTCGTAACACCTAATGTGGTAAGCATTATTATCTCTCTTTAAAAGTAGGGAAATCGAGACATGAAGTTATGTAAGTTGCCCAAGATCATTCAAAATATCAGTAAAAGATCAAGGATTTGAATCTAAGTGCTTTGCTTCCAGAGTCTCTGTTCTTTACCACTGTGTCATGAGTCGTGCTGATTGTCAAGTTGATTGAAACTCTAGTTGAAGGCCCAAGCACATTGTGATGCCTGTAGCTTGATGGTTAGGGATTTGGCTTGTTTGTTAGACTATCCCCAACTGAAGTACTAAAGGTTTTCTGTGCGACTTTCCTGTGTTTTCTAGAGGTTAGTTCTCCAGTCTTCTGCTTGGAGGTTATAGGCGTAGCTTGGCCAAGATTCTTGGAGGTGATTAGGTCAAGGGTACTGGAAAGATAGCAGATTAAGAGAGTACTATGGATTTTATTAAACGCCTGACCATACTCATATCTCTGCTCACACTGTTTAGGTTAGACTTTTGTAATCTGGAAGTGAATTAGTATACCTATTCCACAGGAAATGTACTTTACTTTTCTTTATTTATATTTAGAATTTTATATCCTTTCTAGGACTTGTATTTTTGAAACCCACTAACATACTGGAATTGTTCTTCACTGAAGTATTTTACGATTGCTTAAACATTTTGTATGACCAAATGGTTCTTAGTGATACTAACTTTAATTCATTTTTCCTTTGTTCTAAACTTGGCAATATATAATCTGAATAGGACTCTGATTGGAAATTTTTTTTATGAGCTATAAATTCTCAGTGATGAAGGTTAATAAACTAGTGCATTTCATATCAGGGTAATAATAGTTTATTTGTATTTTTTCTTTTATATGTTCTTTTCATATTTTTTTTTCTATTAGGAGTTTCTTTTCTAGAACAATGAAATTATTATATGTTTTAATTCTATACTCTTGCCTAATCTTTTCGTTAAGTCTATTTAAATCTAGATCTGTGGTAGGAGGAAAAGCATTTGCTTCTACATTTGAACATTCTCCTGGGGTAATAATTTTGTTTGAAATTTAGCAAGTCCATGAGGTAGTAGCCTTAAAAATCTACCCTATTTTATGAGGCTCTTGTATTTTTTGTATCTTTAGTTGACTAACAGCAGCCTTCAATAGAACTCTTCAGATTAATAAGTTACTGTATTTCAAATTGACACTGCTTGCTGATTTATTATTGTTGTTAGCATCTGCTGAGGAAACTTCGCAGATGTTAGGAAATTATCATACACATGCCTAAGAAAAAGCACTTAGTGATAAGAGTTCTGAGTAAAATCAAGTAAAAACATATTTTATTCTTTTCTCCTTCCTTGTATACTTCTTACCAATCTTTTTTTGCCACTTATATGTCTAACAGTTTATGAAAATTTGATCACAAAAGAAATACAGCTTGCTAAAATGTTTAATTCACACTGCAACCTAAATGCCTGACTGTGTAGAGATCTCATTATAAATGTGGTCTAGAGAAGAACTGATCCTAATCACAAAGTCTTTTCATCTGATTTTTAGGGGAAAAGAACTAAATCCCCAACTTGTTTTAAAATTAGTTTTATTGGATAATTTATTTTTCCAGCTTTGTTGACATATAATTGACATATAATGTGTAAATTTAAATTATACAATGTGATGATTTGATATATAAGCCTCCATCACCTCACATAGCAGTCACTTTATGTGTTTGTGTGGTGTGAGAACTTTTAAGATCTCCTCTTTCAGCAACTTTCAAGTATAAAATACAGTATTGTTAACTATAGTCACCATGCTGTACATTAGATCCCCAGGACTTATTCATCTTGTACTGGAAGTTTGTACTCTTTAAACACATTCACCTATTTCCCACAGACCCCTCTCAGCCCCTGGCAGACATTGTTCTACTCTGTATGTGTTTGGTTTTCTAAGATTCCACATATAAGTGAGATCATACAGTATTTTTATTTCTTGTCTGACTTATTTCACTGAGCATAATGCCCTACAGATTCATCCATGTTATTGCAAATGGTAGGATTTCTTTATATTATAGATGATATTTATATTATGACAAATAATATGAATAATATTTAATTGCATATATGTACACCACATTTTCTTTATCTGTTTATTTGTCAATGGACACAGGTTGTTTCTGTGTATTAGCTATTGTAAATAATGTTGCAATGAACATAGAGGTACAGATATCTCTTTGAGATAGTGATTTAATTTCCTTTGAATATATACTTAGATGTGGGCATGCTAAATTATATGGCAATTCTCTTTTTTTAATTTCTTGTGGAACTTCTATACTGTTTTTCATAGTGGCTGCATCAATTTACATTCCTATCAACAGTGCACAAGGGATCCCCTTTCTGCACATCCTCACCAACACATATCTCTTGTCTTTTTTTCTCATCTTTTTAATAATTGAGATCTTGACAAGTGTGAAATGATTCAAATTGTAGTTTTGATTTGCATTTCTTGTTGATTAGTGATGTCGAGCACCTGTTGTTCATTTGTATATCTTCATTAGAAAAATGTCTATTCATTTTTTTGTCTATTTTTATGTATTTATTTTTAAAAATAAAAAAATACAGTTGACTTACAATATTATATTATATTACAACATAGTGATTAGACATTTAAATATCTTATGAAGTGATCACTCTGATAAATCTAGTATCTATCTGATATCATGTAGTTATTACAATGTTATCAACTATATTCCTTATGCTATACATTACATCCCTATGACTGTTTTATAACTACCAATATGTACTTCTTAATCACTTCCCCCTTTTCAACTATCTCCCCAATTGCTCTCCCATCTGGAAACCATCAGAATGTTCTCTATATATATGAGTTTGTTTTGTTTGTTCATTTATTTTGCTCTTTAGATTCCATATATAAGTGAAATCATATGGCATTTGTCTTTCTCTGTCTGACTTTTCCCACTCAGCACAATACCCTTTAGGTCCATCCATGTTGTTGTAGATGGCAAGATTTCATTCTTTTTTTATGGCCGAGTAATATTCCATTGTATATATGTACCACCTCTTCTTTATCTGTTTATTCATTGATGGACACCCAGGTCGCCTCCATATCTTGGCTGTTGTAAATAATGTTATAATGAACATATGGATTCACATGTCCCATTAAAGTTGTGTTTTGGGTTTCTTCAAATAAATACCCAGAAGTGGGAGTACTGGGTCCTTCTTTTTCTCTTGTTATAGCCTTTGTTTTAAAGTTTATTTTGTCTTGTGTAAGTGTTGCTACCTGCTTTTTTTGTTTTCATTTTCATGAAACATCTTTTTTTTTTTAAATACCTTTCGGTCTGTATATCTTCGATCCGAAGTGAGTGTCTTGTAGGCAGAACATGTAAGGGTCTTGTTTTCTTATCCATTCAATCACCCTATCTTTTGATTGGAGCATTTAATCCATTTATGTTTAAAGTAATTGTTGATAGATACATAGTTCTTGCCATTTTATTATTCATATTTATCTTTTTTCCTTTTCCCTTCTTCTTAAAGAAGTCCCTCTAACATTTTTTTTGTAATACTGGCTTGGGGGTGATGATGAACTCCTTTAGCTTTTTCTTGTATGAGGAACTCTTTATCTGTCCTTTGACTTTAAATGATAGCTTTGCTGGGTAATCTTGGTTGTAGATCCTTGTTTTTCATCTCTTTGAACATTGCCTGCCAATCCCTTCTGGCTGGCAAAGTTTCTGTTGAGAAATCAGCTGACAGTCTTATGGGAGCTCTCATGAATCTGACAGTCTTACGGGAGCTCCCTGCTTTTCTCTTGATGCTTTTACGAATCGTTGTCTTTAACCTTTGACATTTTAATAATTATGTGTCTTGGTGTGGACCTCTTTCAGTTCATCTTCTTTGGAATTCTCTGTGCTTCAAGAGACTGTATGTCTATTTCTTTCACCAGGTTAGAGAAGTTTTTTTGTCATTATACCTTCAAATAGGTTTTCTTCTTTGCTCTCTCTTTTCTCCTTCTGGTACCCGAATAATGCAAATATTGGTATGCTTGATGTTGTCCCAGAGGCCCTTTAAACTATTCTCATTTTTTAGTATTCTTTTTTATTTTATTATTGGGGTGCATTAATAAAATCATGTAGATTTCAAGTGTAGAAATCAATAATATGGCATATGTATATTGCATAGTGTGTTCACCACCCCAAAGTTAAATTTCTTTCTGTCACTATATATTTGACCCCTTTTACCTCTAAACTAAACTGGTAACCACTAAACTATTCGTTGCTGTTCTGATTGGGTGCTTTTTGCTGTCTTATGTTTTAAATCACTAATTCGAGTCTCTGCTTCATCTAATCTACTGTTGATCCCCTCTAATGTGTTCTTTATTTCAGTTACCGTATTCTTCATTTTTGACTTGTTCCTTTTTAAGTTTTCTCTCTTTACTTTTATGTTGCCTATGTCTTTGTTGAAGTTTTTACTGAGATCACTGAGCATCTTTATAACCAGTGTTTGGAACTCTGTATTTGATAAATTGCTTGTCTCCATTTTATTTAGTTCTTTTTCTGAAGTTTTATTCTATTCTTTAACTTAGGATGTGTTTCTTTGTCTCTCCTTTCTGCCTTCCTCCCTATGTTTGTTTCTATGTATTAGGTAGAGTCGCTACATCTCCTGGTCTTGGTAGAGTGGTCTTATGTAGTCAGTGTCCTGTGGGGCCCAGTGGTGCAGTCTCCCTGGTCACCTGAGCAGGGTGCTGCAGTTGTGGCCTTTGAATGGGTTGTGTGTGCCCTCTTTTGTAGCTGAGACTTGGTTGCTGTTTGTACATCAGTGGAAGGAATTAACTCTCAAGCTGATTAGTTGTGAGGACTGGCTATGACTACAATGGAGGAGCTGTTGTTCAGGAGATGATCTGATAGAGCAAAATTAGCTTTAGAGGGGCTCTGGTGACTGCCCAGTCTGCCGTTTGGGTATCTCATTTGTGGAGGTGGTTGAGTCATGCTCTGGTATGGGCTGAAGATGGCCACCAGGTATGTTGGTTCTGGGCCTCTTGGGAGAGACTCTGGTGTGGGCCAAGTTCAGCTGTTGCCTGTATTCTGTCTAGGGTCACTTGATATGAGCTACAAAGTGATCTGCACATGTTTGTCACTTGTGCCAGGCTTGGAGGTGCCTAGGAGAGGCTAAGCTGTGAACTGAGTCCAGCTGCCGCTAGTGCTGCTTAGCAGGACATATGGGTCACACTGACACCAGATGCTACTTGTTTGATGTTTGTGAACCTTTGAGAGAGTTTAAGAAAGTTTGCTGCATGAGCTAAGACAGGCCGTTTGTATGGAATTGCCACTGTAAACAGCTTGGGTGAGCCTGCAAGTCGGGTGGGACAGGGTCTCAGTGAATTGCCAGGGCAGGGTAAACAGTGTTAGCCAGGTTGGACACTCAGATATGGCTCCCACCTGTGTGTACAGGCTGGGTGTGTGGAGAGGGCTCAATGAAGGAACAATGGCTTCTGCCAGCTCTTCTGTCTGGGAGAAAGCTGCCTCTTCTGCCCTTGTCCTGATGCCAGACAATTAAGTTCCTCCCCCATATATCTCTGGCAACTTTCAAGCTGCTGCCCCAGTGCTGGAGCTCAGGGTGATTGAGTCCATTAGCGAGTAAAGCCCATTGTGCACGTTCTTTAAGTTGAGCGCCTGGGACAGCGTTTACCTACTCTGACATCTTGACAGAAAAACCTTTTTTGTTCAGTTTAATCAGATTTTTATTATTATTTTCTTGCTATTGAGTTATATGAGTATCTTACATATTTTTTGATATTAACCTCATATCATATACAAGGTTCGTAAGTATTTTCTCTCATTATATGGGTTGTCTTTTCAGTTTTTTGATTATTTCTTTTGCAGCGCAGAAGCTTTTAAGTTTAATATAGACTCACTTGTTTATTTTTGCTTTTGTTCTTTTGCTCAGGTGTCATTAAAAAAAATCATTGCCAAGACCAATGCTAAGATGTGTTTTCCCAGTGATTTTTTTTCTAGGAGTTTTCCAGTTTCAGGTCTTACATTAAATCTCAAGTCCATTTCAAGAAGTGTGATGCCTCTAGCTTTATTCTTTTTTTCTTAAGATTGCTTTGGCTATCAGAGTCTTTTGTGATTCCATAGGAAATTTAGGGTCGTTTTTACTATTTCCATAAAAAATGCTATTGAAAGTTTTATAGGGATTGCATTGAATCTATAGATAGCTTTGGGTGGTATGGACACTTTAAGAAAATTAATTCTTTCAATCTATGAACATGAGATATCTTTCCATTTATTTATGTCTTCATTTTTTTTTCATCCTTAGAATTTTCAGTGTACGGATCTTTCACCTTCTTGGTTAAATTTATTCATAAATATTTTATTGTTTTTGATGTTATTGTGAATGGGATTGTTTTTATATTTCTTTTTCAGTAATTTGTTGTTATTTTATAGAAATGCAGCTTTACCCCACAGGTGGATGGGGCTGGAAAGTGTGTTCCATGGTTAGGTGGGGTCACTGTCTGGGCTACTGGATTGGGTTGGGCTGCAGGTTTTGCCTCATAATTGAGTGAAATCCTTGGTTGGCTTCCTCCCTGGGCAAGGCTGTAGGCTATATTCAACAATTAGGTAGGGCTTATATGCTGGACTCTACTGCAGGGTTGGTTGGTAGGCTGGACTGCAAGGATGCTAATGGTAACTTTTCAGGCTCCCTGGTTTTATAAAGCCAGAGGCTTTGCTCAACTTTTGGGCAGGGCTTCTGGCTTGCTCTCTGTTTAGGTGGACCATAATATGTGCTCTGTGGATTCCAGGTGCTTGTGGCTATGCTTTCTAGTGGGACAGAACTGAAGGCTATACTGAGCAGTCGCGTGAACCATGAATTTGCTTCTCTTCTGGGAGGGTCATAGGATGTGTCCACAGCCAGTATGACTTATTGCCTGGAAATCCAAATCAGGCAGAACTGCCAACTCAGGTCCTTCTCCAGATAAAGCTACCAGCTTAGCTCTACAAATGGATAGAGCTGCTGGCTGGTATCTTTGCTCAGGTGATTCTGCAAGCAGGAACAGGGTCCACCTAGGTTTGAGTATCAGTTGCTGTAAGCCTACCCCACTTCTCCATCTCTATGTGATCCCCAGTGGTCAAGCTCCACAGGTTCCTTTAGTGATTCCCATGAGATAAGACTCAAGTGAACCCTCTCAGGAAGCATTCTGTAATACTGAGGAAGCTGAATGTCACCTGGGGTTCTTTTTTTTTTCCACTGCAGAAACTATAAGACTGGGTGCCTTCATGATACAGTGCTGTATTGGCCTGAGGAAGGGGCAATGTTGTCAAAGTGGAAAAGCCCCTCTTAGCCTTGTAATGTGATCCTATGTAGTCTCTGTTTTTCATGGGGGTGTTTCAGCCTCGCCCCTGGGTTCTGAGGTTTTCATAGCAGTGATTGTCTATGGATATTTGCTAATATCTTTTTGTGAGGAGTACTAAAGTTGGAACAATACTATGTTTACCATGTTGATGTTGTTGCCCTTTTATTGGATATTTTAAGTAGCTCCTTCAAGTAATGCTCAGATCTTCCAGGGAAAAAGTAAACCCCAATGTCCTAGATTTCTCAGTCTTCTACCTTTCTTCTTGGATATTGTCTAAGAAACTGTATGTATGTATGGGGTGGGGCAGGATCCATGAGGTAAGAATTTAATCAAGATCATGATAAAGGGAGAGTTAAGTTATTTAGCCTTTGTTTTCCTGACTCCTGTAATCTTAAGGGCAGTGCCTTCTGTTCATTTGGTTACTACTTGCCTTGTTGGCTATCAGTTTCAATGATCTGGATTCTGTCTGCATGGCCAAAGACTGGTGGTGCTTCCTGGATGACTTTGCCTCTTTTTATCCCCCACAGTACTATAGACCCCTCTGAGGTCTGGTGTAACTTGCATTCGACTCCAACTGGGTGATTTGCTGTGCTCCCTTTACTAAGGAAGTATCTCTATGGAAACTCCCCAGCCAATCTCTCTATTCCTTCTGAGCTCAGTCTTTGCTGCTGAGGAAACAACACTAACTCAGTGAGCTAATTTTGAGAGCTAACCACACTGTACAATTAAGGTTATTTTGAAGTGGCAGTAGCCCAAATATGTATTGGGTAGCTAGCAAGTCAGCTGTCTCCCAGAGACACAACAGTAAAGTAGAGATAGATCTCCCTCTATCTTTCTCTTTGTTGAATCTCATACCTCCTCTCTCTCTAGGTGGAGGATTCGAGAGGAAAAATAGAAGAAAAATTACTAGCTCTCTCATTCTTATATTCTCTTTTTTCTCTCTCTCCTGTACTCTAGTGCTAAGCAAACAGTGGGATTTTTTTTTTTTTTTTTTTTTTTGTGGAGGAAGGTGGTTTGCTCGCTTACTCCATACCATATCCTTCTTCAAACATGGATCACTAGAAGAGGAATATTCTCTACATTGTAAGAGCACTTTTTGACTTGAGTTATTTATTCTTATTTGCTATTATGATAAATTGGGATGGTTGGTGTGAGAATAAAGAAATTTTAAAGTCTTTTGTAAGAGTAATTTTACCTGCCAAAGACTGAGTATTATTTTATCCCTTTACTTTGTGTTTCTTCTATGATAGAATCCAGGCTTCCCTCAGGCAGACAGATATCTCCAATGGTTTAGAAAAGGCAAAAGAGAAAAATAACATTAAAACTTTCTATAATGTTACTTATCTAATGGAAGAACTTGTATGGCATTTTATTCAGGGAGCTTAACTTCTGTTCCTGATTTGGACAGAACATAGTTGCTCGATTGACTATATGTTTCACTTTCAAACCAGCTGGGATAAGTTGGGTAAACAATATATAGAAATTTGAATTTGTTTCCTCAAGGAAAATGTTTTAATTCTTAAATTACTACATTTAGAGAAAATTTTTTCATTATAATTTTACAATTATACTCAAAATTGCTTTTTTTAATATATATTATAAAATAAAGACTACTATACAAGAGTGTTTACATATAACATATGATAATTTGTGATTTTTCCGTGACTTGCCTTACCCTAGGTATGTGATTTTTACTTGGTAAGCTCTATAGAATCTCCATGTTACTCTTTCTACTCTATATTGTCTTTGTGCTAAGCTCTTTCACACCACACCAGCGACTAGTAGCATGGGAATGCTATAGTAGTAGAAATGGCCTCTGAAAGTCATTTCAGAACTGATCCTAGAAGAGATGGATAATCTTTATATGTTACAATAAATCCAATGCCTAGAACTAATCTATATTGAGATGAATAATAAAAGCACCATTTGATCCTTGTAATTTATAGATCCTTGTAGAAAAATAATTTGGCATATTTTTTACATCTAGGATAGTGACTGACACACATAATAGATATTCAATAAATACCTACTGTTGCCATTTTCACTGATTTTCCACTTGATAATTATATAGCATTTCACATTAGGAGATAATTAAATACTGAATAGTTAGTTACTGGAGGTTCTGAAGTATCTAGTGAGTTTTCATTCTGTACTCTATATTATTTTTCAAAACTTGTCAGAAAAGGCTCCAATAACAGTCTTTTTTTTAAAAAATGTTTTGATAGAGCCAATTATAGTAATATACTGAGTGATTTGAGTCTTACCTCAAGATCATTCTTCAGAGCTTTGGATTTTGATTTATTTTATCTTTGCAATATAATAAAGAAAGGCCATAGTTACTTTCTCTTTTATTTGCTACTCACAACCTTTTATCTGACTTCACGATTTTAACCACTGTACACAAATACCTCTCTTAAAAGTTACCAGTGACCTCTTTTTTTAACAAAACTAATTGTCTCTTCAGTCTCTATCCTTCATGCTCCTCTTCGGCCTGTGACAATATGGACCATCCTTCTTCCTGGCTCTACTCATTTTTCAATGCTATTTAGTTTCTTATGATTCTTTTCTATGGCTTTTTTGCAGAGTAGGCTTATATGCTTCTGCATTTCATTCTCGCCTTGCCTGTTAGCAATGTAGGCATTTTTAAACATTTCTTCTGCAACACAGTTTTTATATTACTTTTTTTTTTATTTTGTAGTAGCCAGTTTCCAAAGATAAACTCCTTCCCCAGTGAACAACAGCTCCTTGTACTCAGAGACTCCTCTTGAATCTGTGCTGGACCTTTGACTTGCCGATAACCAATAAATGTGGCAGAAGAGACACTGGGTAAATTCTAAAGCTAGGTCAGTTGAAACCTTGCAGCTTCCATCTTTAATTCTTGGAAACTCTTTCTTAAAGCCTTGAACTACTGTGTAAGATGCCCACTCATGAAGTATCTATGTTGAGAGTCCACTTGTAGGTGGTCTGGATCACAGTTCCAGTCTAGTCCAGCCTTTTAGCCATCTCCATAAATATGGGTGAGGAAAGCCATTGGGTCTTACAAATAAATTCATCTGCCAGCTAAATACTGTTTTGTGAATGCCACGTGGAGAAGTGTGGCCCAGTTAAGTCTTGCTTGAATTCCTGACTCATAGAGCCATGAGATCAGTAAATTTTAGAGTATTTTGCTATGCAGCAGTTTCAAACAGTTCCATTACTTCGTAATCATCTATATAAGGTCAAAACTCAGAACAGGATGAAGCCTTCTCCATGATTATATTGTAGTTTGATTTTAAATTCTCTTCCATTGGTCAGCTTCTCTATATCTGTAACGATGCCACACTACTTTAATTATAAAAGCTTTATGTTTTTTACGAACATTTGATAAGCTAAACCCTTTTTTTTTTCTTTTGGTTTTCTAGCTATTTTTGAAAATTTAATAGCTGATAGGGACATCACCTCAAATCATTGCAGAAATTGCAAAAACTAATCATTTGAGAAAAGATACCTCACATTATACTAAACAAAATCCTAATGGTTTAGAAATATAAAAAATGAAACTAAGATCTTAAATGCTCTCATCAAATTGTAACTATGTATGGTGATGAATGTTAACCAGACTTATTATGGTGATCATTTTGCAATATATGCAAATATCAAATCATTATGTTATACACCTGCAACTAATATAATGTTATATGTCAGCTATATCTCAATAAAAAAATGAAACCAAGTAGTAGAAGAAAAGATGAATGAATTTCTAGGTATACAGAAAGTTTTTCTATTCATGATTCAAAATCAAGATGCTACTAAAGAAAAGATTGATAAGTTGACTAAATATTGACAAAAAAAAAAAAAGACAGCATGTAAAAACAAATGGCAAATGGAGAAAATATTTGTAACATATATCACAGATGAGGGGTAATTTCTCCTAAAAATCAATGAACAAGAAAAAAACTTTAAATAAAAAGTTGATAGAAAAGTAGACAAAATACATGAAAATATATTTCATAGAAAAAGATGTAAAAATGGCCCTTACATACATAAAATATATTCAACTTTACTCATAAAATAAGTTAAAATAACAGGATGTACTATAATACCATTTTTCACCAATAAAATTCACAAAAAATCTAAAAGGTTGCCTCTTGTTGGTAGAGCTTTGAGGAAAAAGGCATTTTTATACATTACTGGTGGTGTGCAAAACATTTCAATCCTTGTGCTAGTTAGCAGTTTACTAAGACATCTCTAAATCTTCTTCATTGCCCTACTTATGATGCCAGAACTGGGTCTTATGAACATTTCTCTTTTGTCAGCTGGCATTTATGTTAAGCTTTATGCGTAGACGGCACTGGAGGGACACTGCAAGAAGGAGGTTCTCTACATGTTTCCACTGTGTTGTCCTTTCTACTTATTTCTGGGATACTTGGCTGGTATATGGGACACTCAGTGGAGCACGCTCCCAGTGAGTTTCAGTAGCATACCCACAGGCAGGTTCCAGGGGAGTTCCACAGGTAACCTAGTAATTTCTCAGAAATTTCAACATCCCTCCAATGAGACCATTCCTGGTAGCCTCCTGGTATCTCTTTCAGCTTCTCAGCTAGTTCAACAGCAAGTATATCTCCTCCCATCCACAGGGAGCTTCCAACTGTTTCATTTGTGCCCCAGCAGGTGGTTTCCTGTTTTCCAACTTTAGCCTGAAGCACCTCAGCATACTCCTCTGCCATGAAGTAGGATGTAACCACTTCTTTTTCAGTTCAGTCTAAATTTCAGCTTTTTACCGGGTTCAGAGTCGCTCTCAAAATTTTTCTTCCTTTGATACTTTGTTTCAGCTTCAAGGATAGTTGTTATTCCCTGTATGTTCTTTAGAGTTTTCTTTAACCATTAGTACTCCATTACTTGTCACTTTAATCACCTAATACTAGTTAATAATTCTTTATATACACTTTCTATGTTCAAATTATTGTGTGCTTTTTATCTCCTCACTGGGCTGTGACTGACATAACCTCTAATGAGAACAGTTGCAATCTAGGAAAACTACATATGCACTTACCATTTGACTTTGTAACTCTGCTTCTATGAACACAGCAAACACCATATACATGAAATTGTGGTAATCAGTGAATTTTAGAAACATTGTCCATGCTTTGCTACCTGGACTGATAAAAGTGACTGATAAAATTAGAAGATTCTGAAGTCTAGAGCTTGAGGCATTGGGAGCCCAAGTGCTGTGAAAAGATGAGCTAGCTCACTGCTATGGATGTGAAGGAGGGCACTCGCCCTGCACCCACCTCAAAAGTGCGTTGTTGCTACTTCACTTCTGCTTTCAAAAGCTTATGTATCCACTTGTGTCCAGCCCTCACCTGGAATTTGACAGGGAAAAGAATGCTGGGAAACATGTTTTCAGCTTAGCTAAATCGACAAAAGCCAGGTGTGTATGTTTTCTTCTTTCCACATATATTTCTTTTTTGATTAAAAAACACACACATATATTTCTTTTGTAGATTAGAAGTTCCTTAGGAATAGTTACATGCCTTAAAAAAACTTAATTGTATCTTCAGTATATTACGCACACAGATTCTTAATATGTATTTATGAAATGAATAATAAAAAAAAGACAAAAAAATCCGTCTGTTACTTGCTTAGACTCCTGCTCCCAAGAAGCAGCCCTGCCTATTTTCAGAAAATCTTCTAATAGAATACAAAATGAATATTAGTATTAATTATTTTGAAAGAATCCAATTAATTACTGCAAATTCCACAATACATCTGTCTGTCTTGAGCTAAGCTAATTATACAGATCTATTATTCTCTAAGTTTCCTATATTTGTCTGATTATATTTGCAAAATTCTCATGCATACATTCCCCATGGCACTATAAAATTGTCTGGATTTCTTTTTCTTAGTTTTTCATGAGCAGCATCTTGCCATTGAATATCTTAATGATATTAATGAATTCTTTGAGACTGGGAAGACATTTGTAGGTCAATTAAAGGCAAGTTTAGGTTCAGAAGATAAGTAGTATGACTTGGTATGTACTATGCCTTCTTGCAAATAGTTTAGTCACTTTTCACATATGAAAATGTATGTGAAACATTCCCATATTCCATGAGCAGCTGCAGTCAGGTTTTGTGGTTGAGTGTTGAGATCTGCCTGAGTAAAATGGCCTCTAACAGCCATGGTCCTTAGTATATCTCATTTCTATCAATGTATATTTTGCAATACATTCTGTTAGGTTGTAAGTTAGAGAAGATCTGAATGTATTAGGTTTTTCTTCACAAAGATGAACATATATTGATTTTCATTAGCTTGCAGGTTTTTCATCTTATTATTTAGTCCACAGGCCAGGAAATCTCTTTATCGTATTGATTTGCTTCTTTAGTTCCAACAAGGGGTCTGAAGTTGACTTTTTTAGGTCCTCAAATGGCTCTATAGTGTCCTTGCTTCTACTAGGGTGAGCTTTTTTTTAAAAAAAAAAATACTCCAAATGTATGAAACTCACTGAGTTTATTCTCTTTTGTGTGGAGAATAAAAAGATGTATGAGACTTTAGGCATAAATGAAGGGTCATTGTGTAAGTGCTATAAGAAGGAAGAAAGAAACACAAACAATCAGATATACTTTACCAATAGAACCTGATATTCATTTAAGAGAATTTTAGAGAAAAATTGAGACATTTTCCTCAATCATATATGTAGCGGATGATACCTTGAATTGTGATAGATGTTTTATACCACCTATGCTTCATTTATACTACTTTAAGAATTTTTCCCACTGTCTAGGCACCATTGAGATAGAGAACACATATATCAAGGTTCTTATTTTTGAGGGTTAAAAGACACAATTGCAAAGTAAGTAAACAAAACATTTCAAGAAAGCCATAATTGGGCAGAGCAGTTTTTTTACCTGTCTCTTTCTCCTCACAACAGTCCCTCAGTGCTGGGGAGGAGAGAACTGTTTCAAAAGAAGTGTTAGATGATGTGGGAGCTGTGTGTCCTGCCCTCTCATTCCAACCTGAGCTGGATCTTAATAGCAGATGTGAGAATTTGAGGATCTCTGAGATAGGTAAAGCCTAGGGAAAAGCCTCTTTGAAAAGATCTCCAAGCCATCATGGTGAAACAAAACAGAAATATTGAATTGGTATGTCTAGTCACGAGGAGGTTGGAGATCACCTACAAGGTTCTCAGAGTAGGGCAGGAGGCATTACAATGTGTCCGTGGCCCCTTGAACTCATGTAGACATTGGCTGGGAGACACAGCGCTCTGGAGCATGCAAGGAGCTGATGGTTGAGATGCAACAACAAAGGAAGCTTAATCAGTCTCCCCAGGGATGGGATGATGACATATTTATATCCTAGTAGATTGCCAGAATGGCAAGGGACATGCTGAAGTGTCAGATGAAAAAAAAAAAAAAGTATCATCCGGATGGAGAGACCAGCTAGAACTAAGACAAATACAGCTGAGCAAATAAATATGTCTTCCCTATTGGGGAAATATATTTAAAAACAAAATCTCCCAACCTGGAACACCTCTACACAAAAGTATTAGAGAAAGAAAGCACTTTTATTTTTGAATAAGCATTAAACCAGGATGTGATACATCTCACAGGCAATCTGCTAAGACATTGCAATGACAGAAATTTCACTCTTTTATGTAAGCTAGTGGGCACAGCTAATTATACACACATACACACATATTCTGAAGATAAATATTAACTAGTAAGAGAAAGTTCATTCTAAATTTCTGGAATGATCCTTTGTGTTACTTTGTTGGCTTTATACAAAAGAAAATTTACACTTTTCATATCTTTATGACGGAGGTAGTTTTACAATTTGGAGCCAGGTGCCTATGGAAGTGAGGCCTCTCCCTTCCACAGAGAATGGGAGATGTGGGCACTATCCCACTTGATGTTTACATTTCAAAGAGATGGCTTTCAAGTCCTTGAGAAAGACATTCCTGAGTTGTAAAACTGGCAAGATTTTTTTTAAAGATTTACATAAATTTATAATTACAAGTATATAAAAAGAAAATGAGCTAAGAAAAGGTGGAGGATGCATCTTTCCTTATTTTTAACAGAGAGAATTAAGAGTCTTGTTTTAATTTTTATTTGCCTTACAAACTCATTGATATCTTGGCAGCATTTAAGCTACGAGTATCAATCTCTGGGTAAAGGAGGAGAAAGGGAAAAAGTTGCAGGTAAGACTGTGTTTTATTCCTAACTGAGGTATCACTGAATTTGACAATGTTTACCTAGAAGCTAGACAAATGAGACCTTGAGATAAACATTCAGTTCAATTTAAAGTTGTGTCCTGTGAAGCTGTACTCATTCTATACAAAATACACAGATATACCTCATTCCTAGACCTAGGAGCAGCTGAACAAGGCCAGGGGTATCCAACAGGTGTGGTCAGCCTCATTTGCCTCTGGACAGTTCCTGCACTTTCCATGTATATTATGTTGTGCAAAAGGTTAGGAAATATTGGCTTATTCCTTTTTTCTTGGCTTTGCAGTGTCACTCAGAAATGACAGTAATCAGAGGTTATCACAATGCTTGATTATCAGGTTCCCAGTTGCTATCCGTAGTATGCATGGACACCGGCTGAGCAACCAGTATACATAGCTGGGTGATTTGATGGGGAGGGTATATCTTTGGGGGGAACTGCTAGGTGTATACACAGCACAGAAGACTGAAATTGTCAAAAACTTTGAGGGAATTAGTTTATACCCTGCTAGTGTGATCATTTATAGAATCTGGTTTGTAGAGAGACTGACTAATCAATATTTTCCAAATGGTCACATCACAGCACACATAGATAAGATCACTTGTTTATCCCTCACAATAGTACCATGAAGTGGTGGCTGGTGATTTGAGCGTCTTATGGCCACTTTGATTACCTGAATCTGATATTTTATCATTAACATCTTGATCCAAAAAGCTCTTCTGTTTCATGTATCATAGTCAGTTGACTATGACAGAGTAAAGGAATTTCATAGCGCTATCATCAGTGCAGGGGATGTATATCCTGAAGTAATTAAAGCTGTGTTTTTTAAAGTTAAAAATGGTGACTGAAATGAATGCTCTTGTTGGCATCTTAATGTTTTCCCAGTGTCCATTCCTATATACAGCATCTTTTCTGAATACCGCTCATGTGGCAGGGTCTATAACAGACACTAGGAATAAGACGATAAACCGGATACAATCCTGGCCTTCAGTGAGCTCATAGTTGTGTAGAGGGAAAAGACCTGTACATAAATTATACAGCAGTCCAATAAATATAGAAATATCCACCAAGAGGGCAGCTGTTAGCTTGGCTGAGTTTCAGAGGATCTTCCGTGTTCGCCTGGTGAGTCAGAGGTTCCAGTAGAAAACAGGAAGAATCAAAGAACTCATATAACTGTTTTTATTTTCTCCTTCTCCTCATTAGCCAGATAGTCTTTAACAAGTCATTCGGTTAGTCCTTTTGAATGAAGATCTGTCAGTTATTTTTATAAACAGGCAATCCCTCCAGCAATATACAAAATGCCTCTCTCAGATTTTATAATGTCTATGTTGTCTTGAATAGTATTGTAATTAAATCTAATTAAGTAGATTTATGGTTTGGAATACTAATGGTCATGAATAAGTACATGTCTCCTGCAACTATTTGCTCAATTTGCACTTTAGGTCTTTTAACTTGTTTCAGTTATACATATTCAACTTAATGTTCCATTTATTTGTTCATTTATTTATTTTGGGCAGGGGGAGTTATATTTGGAATTATATACTCCTCACATAGAAATCTGATTTCCTTAAATTGTCTTTTGGTGTTCTTATTTTTCTACTTGTTCTGAACGAGGGAGGTATTGTAGGTTAAATTTATTTAACCTCACTAGTAATCAAAGAAACACAGAGTCAATCAATAGTCAGATAATGTTTGACTATTAAATTAACAAGAAAATATTTAGGCAATGATGAAGTGAAGTAATACACTGTTGGTAGCAATTAAATTGGTATGACTTTTACAGAAAACAATTTGGTGTTATTTATAAGGAGACTTATGAGATTCATGCTCTGACCAAATAATTCCCTTTTAGTCACCTAGCTTAAGTTATATGTCAGATATTTTTAAAAATTGTATGCAAAGGTGGTCATCATAGTATTTTTTAATACTTTCAAACTGTACAGCAATAGGACAAGCATTTAAAGTAATGATAGTACATAAAGAATTTTAAAATACTATGGTACCATACATCATCTATTATTATTTCATCAGTTTTGGGATGCTCATGTGCCAGACATGTATAAGGCTGTAGAAGCATGTTTTCAAACATTGATTAAGGAGACACAGTGTTTAGGAGCACAGATTATAGAGTTTGCTTTGGTACTAATCTGGTTCAGCTACTCCCTGACATGATTCTTATTTTCTGTGCCTTGGTCTCTTCATTTGGTAAAACGGGATGATGAGGGAACCTACTTCTGTAGATAGTTGTGAAGCTTAAATGAATTAGTATATTTAAAGCACTTAGAACAGTTCCTGACATAGGTCCACCACTATCTGTGTTGTTATTATTCATTGTTATTATGGCAAATGAAAAACACTTAACAATAAGAGCTGGATTTTTGTGAACCACCCGAACCCAAAGCCAAGGCATTAAATAAAATATTTGAATGGGAAGAAGACTGAAAGAATAGACTAAAACATTCACTGAATAATTATTGATAATAATAATTGTATCGATATGAATTTTTAATCCACAAAATTCAAGAATATAAGAAAAGTAAATTTTCTGTATTGAAAAAAATAACAACTTAATCATTCCTGGATTTCCAACTCCAGTGATACAAATATAACCTTGGTCAGGTGAGTAACTGCTTACTTCGTTAAGGTTTATCGTATTTCAAATGTTCTTGAAGTTGTCCAGAGTATTTCTCCTTTCCTTTTACTCCTAATGGCTGCCCTAAGTTTTAGAAGGAATTTATAAAGCATCAGTTCATCAGGAGAGGATATATTGTCCTGGCTCTTCATTCTTTTTGATATTATCTGCTGAATCTTTTTTCCTACTAGCTTATGTTAACTGTATTTTTTCTCCCAGATATTCTAGGATAAGATATTCTCATCCATCTTTAGTGGTTATTTTACTTCCTCTGTTTTCTTCCTTGTCTCAGCATCCTTTCAGGCTTTCTCTTGTTTTCTCTGGCTCTCATTTTCTCTGGTATTTCTGGTGTCCTAAAATTGAAAGCAACAAGTGAACAAGACAAACGAACAAAAACTCATAGACACAGACAACAATTTAGTGGTTACCAGAGGGAAAGGGCCGAAGGGTAGATAAGAGTAAAAGGGATCAAGTATATTGTGCTGGAATGAGATTTGACTTTGGGAGGTGAACACACAATACAATATATAGGTGATGTATTATTGAATTGTACACTTGAAACCTATATATTTTTATTAACCAATGTCGCCCCAATACATTTAATTTAAAAAATCAAATGAAAGTTTTAGTATTCTGTTCTGTTACTTAGAGCAGCAGAGGGCTCTTGGGAGGTACCTCTGTTTTCTCTTAACTTGGGTAAGCTGTGCACTTCCTACACTGATGTGAGCATACCATGAGAGGGGTTGGTGGGCAATTTTTATAAGAGCTTCGGCTAGCCTGGAGTTTCATCCAGCAATTTCTGTACAGATCTCTTCTGCCATTACAACTTAGATTCTATAGTCTTGCTCCTTGGAACTCAGGCATATTTGTAAGGAAAGAAATAAATGCTTCTTTTTAAATATTGGAACTTTATTTCTTAGACCTAATGATTCCCATTTCTGATAACGATTCCCTGCCTGATAATAATCAGTGGCTTGCTTGTTGAAAGACCTTCTAATGAAATGCACTAATTTTTCTATTCCTTTTATTGATGTGTTTCTCTCCCACCTCCCCCGCCACCATGAATTTACTTGCTATATCAACTGACTTAGTAAGTTTGATGATTTCTTTGGTAATGTTTCAGATAATATTTTTCACAAGGTATTTCTCATAATTCACTTCTGAAAGCAACCAGACCACACAAATTTTGCTTCCTCAAAGACATTTTAAATATTCTAAAGAAGAGCAGCACTTTTGTATAACCAAGTGTGAGGACTCACACCTACATTAACAAACAGCGAAATAGGCAAAGGAATGGAATGGCTGCATATTCAATGCTGGTTAAATTGCCATAAGCTTGATTTTGTTAAGAGAGACTAAATTTGTAAGAATAAAGTATATTTCTTTACATGAGTCAATTAAAGTTTATGACTTTTAAATATTTGGTTTTCTGTTAAAGATTATCTTAATTTTGTTTGTGTCTATATTTCACTGGTACCTTGACAGTGTTTGCAGTCAATATTATTTGAGTACTTGTTTAGGTCCTAGTTTTATAGGGTCAAATGAGGGAAATGACCTCAGTGCAAGAATGGGTCCAAAGCACACCATTTGGAAGAAAGAAATATGTTTCTCACGGAAATGTATTTTCTTAACTTTATGTAAGGTTCAAAGTTAGCAATTCTTTCTAGAAAAGTATTGTTTTGTTTCAAACTTACTAGATAAGAATACTCTATCTTGACTTACTTCACTTTAATAAGAATGTTTAAATAAAAATTTTGCACTTTTGATGTTATATTTAGATTAATCGAAATTTGGGTAAACATAAAAACAACCTATATAGAGCAAAAACCACTGTTGACTTTTCTACAATTTATGAATTAACTTGTTGAAGTTTAAGTTCTGGCTATTTATTCAAAACACCTCATGATTATATCAGTTTTAACTATTTTAGTATTACGCGGTTGTCTGTAAAGCCTGAAATCATAGGCAAATACATATAATGCCATCAATGCTATCTTCAAGTGTTAATAATAAAATAAAATCATATTATCTCTTTCACGTGTTATGTACATCCTGTATAATTGCTGAAGAACTTACTCAGGTTCTGCTTTTGCTGTTTAATATCTTAAATAGACTTATGAAAAACATTTTGCTACTCTTAACATATAGTTTCATGTAGTTACGCTTTTTAACCTTTTTATCCAAAAAACAGATCAATATTTAACATATAGGCATATCTCCATTTAAGGAAGAGTTTGCAAAATGATGGACCAAACAATGTGTTAAATTTGAGAAATTTCTTATAAAAACACAAATTTCTGTGATCTAGTAATCAAGGCCTACATACTTCCCCTGTAGCACTGGTCCAAAGATGAAAAATGACTGCTACTTTTAAGAGAATTGCTACTGTCTTCACCACTTCCTGTTACTTTCCTCTGACCTGCTTGACTCTCACAGAGGACCTCTGAAGGTGTTTTAGGTTGGACTCTCTGATTTTAATGGAAGAGTTCACACATATTTAGCACTATTAGTTCCTTTAAGCTCAAGAATTGTCACTTAGAAAATATCTTCCCATAACGGAACCAAATGAATTTGGATTTCACAACCTCTTCTCCAGGACAACACTAAGCATCTAGTGAGAAGTTGAAGCAATCTATAAAATACTCAGATGGTTCCAGTCACATAGTAAAAATTAACTCATACTAAGCAACCACTGTGAGTATGACATTGTTTTCTACATAAATGCAAATTTTCACATTAGCCCAGAGGTAGTTATTATATCCATTTTATAAAGAAGGCTCAGAGGAGTTAAGACCAAAGTTATGAATCAAGTAGGTGATGGAGCTTGTTCTTAAGCCTAGGTAGGTCTGGCTGCAAATACTGGATGCTGGTGCTGTATTTATGTAAGCAAACATTGACATTATTGAAAGATTTATTTCTGTCCTTGACCTGGATGTCAATACTCTTTAGAGAAGAATGAACACTATGAATTTGAATGCAAATTATGTATCTAAATCAGTATGTACATTTTTTTCTGAGAAGAGCTATAGTTTTCATTAGATTTTCAAAAGGGACCAGTGACCCAGAGAAAGGCTAAGATATATGCGTAATTGCATAAATGTAGACATTTCTTAGAATTAGAAAGATTTACTAAATTGGCTCCAAGCACAAAATATCTGTTTTTGATATAATCTACTTGCCTTGCATAGACAATTACTTCAGAGTTCTCCCCTGTCCCCAGTGAATATAAGTTTTGATCAATCTTCATATTCAACTACCCCATTTTTTAAAAAGGAACAATAAACATAACTTTCTTTTGATTAAGAACAATTCCACTGTGTAAGGGTAGATTTGTTTATAAATGATAAAACATCAGGGTATGAATTTTGTAAATTCACTTTCATTAAAGTGCACTTATTCTTTTCTTTTTCCTGTTTCCCTTACTTTGTCTTTTTTTCCCCATGAGATATTTAGCCCAAAAGCAATTGAAAGGGACCAAGCAAGATGAGTGTACACACCTGGAGGTGGGGGACACAATCCATGTAAGGAGGGTGTCTATGCTGGTAGGTGATGGCCCAGCACAGGATGTTAAAAAATGTGCCAAGAAAGGAGAAAAGTCTGTGGAGAACAGACCAGAGAGGATGTCAGACTTATGTGGGGCATCAGGGTGCTAGAGTATGACTGAGGTGAACAAGATGTCCTTGTGAGACATGAGCTGGCCCAGGATGTTGGAGTCCAAGCTAGGCGAGGAGGTCTTCCTTGTGAAGGGTGGTCGGGCCCAGTATTAGCACCATATTTGGGTGAGGAAGGCACCTCTGTATGGGGGTCAAAGTTCAAGTAAGGCAATGAAGGCTCCATAAGGAATGCTGTATTAAAACCTGAAAATAGTGAGAAGGATATCTTTGGAGCAGGAAAACTTGGAGCCAGCCATCAGAGTCTGAGCAGGCCAAGGAGGGCATCTATGGGTCAGGGCATCCCTGTGTGAGATATTGGAGCCTGAGTTGGGTAAATAGCCAGAGTTGGGTGATAAGGGCATTTACATGAGAAAGGGGTGGCGGCAACTATGAAAGATAGATGTAAAGAGGTTCATAAAACCAGTAAATATATAATAATAATGGGAGCAAGTTTCTCGTCATTGGAAAAGAGTTATAAATATGGAAAGGGAGGAAACTAGAATAAAGTTTGTGTTATTGGGCTAGAATTGGAAGTATCAGTGTGAACTTGTGGTTTTCAATGTAAATACATAGATATAGAAATACAGATAGATATAAGTGTGTGTGTATGTGTGTGTGTGTGTGTGTTCTACATGTATTCACCAGGGCTATCCACTACGAGGGTCTGGTAACAATATCCCAAAAACAGTGAACACACTTACCCACAGATTTTATCTCCTCAAGACCATTCTCCAACAGAAGGAATCAAGCAAGCCTCACTGAGGAATGACTAATTCTAGGCTGGGGCATGAAAACTACATAATGAACCTGGAACATCTTGTCAAAGAAAGTAAGGAAATGTTCAAAGTATGCTAGGGACCTAATAGCCAAATTCAAGGGGTTCTTTCTGGTGAAATCCAGGACAATTTGAGAAATAAATAATGATAAAAATGAATCATACCCTTTGAATAAAATAGGGATCCATGAGTTCACATCGTCACAAATAAATAAAGTAAAATAAAAAAATTTGATGAGACATATATTTATATAGTCTCAAAATACTTCATCAACAAATCTTTATTAATTAGAAAGGAGTAACTTTTCAGTGGAAAAATCTGGCAACCACTGCTACAATCAAGTTAGCATCATCAGTAATGCAACAGATCAAAACTATATGCCACATGAAATGAGGCAAGAAGACTATAACATCAGCTCTGTGATATTCCTGCCAAGGTGCATAACCTAACTATGAGGGAAAGTCAGATGAACCTAGATTGAATTCATTTTACGAAAACTGGCCTTTAAGTTTCAAAAGTTTCAAGGTCATGAAAGTCAAAAATGTCAAGGAAATAAAGAAGAAAAAACTTCCCCTCTTTCTTCTTATCTCTCATTGGCAGCTCAGGAAGCAATGAAAAAAAGGCATCATTCAAAAACGCCCACTTAATATCTTTATTTTAAAAAAGTATACATAAACATGATCACTTAACCCCTTTGGCGTAATACTTTATTGCTGAAATTTATAAAACACATAACTCTTTTAAAAGTATATAATTTTACTTAGAATATTTCCAAAGGACATAAGTAGATAACACACATAAGGTAAAACTATAACAAATTAAATTAAAAAAACAAAACCCAAACCTGTTCAACTTCAGTCGTGATCAAAGAAATGCAAATTAGAACAAGAAAATGCGGTTGCCTATCATGTTAGCAAATTACAAACAAAAACAGCTAATAGTGATGGCAAAAGTAAAAATTGGGAGCTATTATAGCCTATTGATAAGTATTTATACTGCAACAACTTTCCTGGAGAAAAATTAAGCATATAGCTTGAAAATTTCTTAAAAAGTGCATATATCTTTTAACTGAGCAATTCTAGAAATTTATGACATTTAAGTAATTGAGACTATATGCAAAGATATGTCCATAATAACATATGTTGAAATGTACTTTCTAATTGCAAAATCTTGTATTTTTATTGTATTGCTTAGATAACTAATGCAAATATTAAAAATTGATGGCATAGAAATATATAATTGATAGAGAAAGATGTTCACGACCCATCATTAAATGGAAAAAGTAGGTTATAAAACAATTTGATTAATATGAACTGACTTTATTAAAAATTTATTTATGTAAATAAGTGATATGTAGAAAAAAGCTGGGAAAATATACTCGAAAATTTTAATTGCAGTTATCTCTGGGTATTGAGATTACGGTGATTTTTAAGTTTTCATTTTTTTGTTTGTTTACTTGTATTTGTTTTAAATTATGTGGTAAGAATTTAATACTTATGCAGTTAAAATTTATTAAAACTTCATTAACGTATTTATCAGATGCTCAATGTAATTATTCTGTAGATTTTAAAGAATTATTATCATTTTCTCAGTTTTCATTTTCCCTTAGAGTAAATAGAATCCAAACTTATACCTCCTTTTTACAACATTTTCTTGCTCAACTTACAAAGCCTAAACCGTTTTTAAAGAAAAGTATGTAACTTGTCTTAAGGCATTTCCGTAATTTGATATAATCATGCCAAACCTGCCAGAAACACTTAAGGAGTTGTATTAGTTTATTGGAGCAGCATAGTGTTCAAGAAAAGTTAAAGTAGAATGAAATAAACGAAATGCCCAAGATAGACAAGCATGCCAATATGCCAACATAGAACAGTTCCTGTGGTGACATGGGTATACGAGAAAATTTAATGAATTCACAATGGAGTAAAGAGTAAAGCAGAGATTTATGTTTTAGTAGTTATAAGGAAAAGAAAAACAATGAGATTCCCTAAAGTCATTATCAAAGATAAATCTTCTCTAAATTGTAAAATTTTAAATTATTTTTTTATCTTTCAAAATTTAGCTTCATTGTTCCTCATTTTTTGAGGTTGTTCTGAATCACCCAGGTATGCAGTTATTTGTATTTTTAGACATTACCAAGTTACATTATGATCATGGATCTCGCCCACCTGACTGTGAAATGTGGGCAGGAAAAGAGCACACGACTGTCGGTCTGTTTGTAGCCTCAGAACGGTTCAGAGTAAGCATTTACATGTTTTTGAATGGAAGCACTAAATGCCTAAGAATATCTTAAAACATTTTAACTGAAGAATAAGCAGAACATCTATTATCAATACTTTTACTAAGTCAACAAATATGCTAAATGACTTGGGCTTAAAATAATAAAATACCGAGAGGACAACATGGCTTTAATTTCAGTACGTGCATGCAGGCGTGTGCGTGCACGCACGCGCGCACACACACGCGTGCGCGCACACACACATATTCTCTTTTGGGCAAGTTGCTTTGGGGAAGACAAAACTGAGCTTTATATAGTTTTATAGCACCAAACACCTTAGTGATCATGTTTGGTAAAATCTTTCATACCATGTAAAAACATTTCATGAACCAAGTCTGTACTCCATTACCAATTAAATTAAGAGTCAACAGAAACATAAAAAAGCTGCCTTTTAAATAACAGGATTGCTTGCAATTCACATTATCTTCCCTTGTGATCCCTACAATGTTTCAGGTGCTGTTTGGCTTCTGAGCTTCCACCATAGAGTTCTGAGACTTCAGAAACAGCAAAAAAGAAACACAGAGGGTAGCATGAAGCTTGAGGGACAATATATGTAAACTGCTAATTACAATTTCCCTCGTCCCTTCTTCCCTTCCTTCCTCCCTCTCCCCTTCTCTCTCACTTTCTCTTTCTTTCTAACACCAGTTGGCAAACTTCTATCAACATTCTTGAGTTTACCAATCACTTGGTTTCTGCAGTGATGCATGCCCAGGCTCTGTTCTGTTTCACCCAAGGAATTACTCAAATTCTAAAAAGAATAAGATAATTTAGTATTAAAAATGCACCTGCCTATTTTCACTTACTAGATTATAGACTCTTAGAAGATAAGAGCCTTTTCTGGCATGGAGTAGGCACTCAGAAAATGCAGTCTTCCTGCATGAATGAATGAGTGAGTGAGTGAGAGCAGGGCTCCCTAACCTTCGGCTCACCCAAGGAATTACTCAAATTCTAAAAAGAATAAGATAATTTAGTATTAAAAATGCACCTGCCTATTTTCACTTACTAGATTATAGACTCTTAGAAGATAAGAGCCTTTTCTGGCATGGAGTAGGCACTCAGAAAATGCAGTCTTCCTGCATGAATGAATGAGTGAGTGAGTGAGAGCATGGGTCCCTAACCTCCGGCCTGTGGACTGGTACTGGTCCATGGTCTGTTAGGAACCAGGCCACACAGCATGAGGTGAGCTGCTTCCTGCATGAATGAATGAGTGAGTGAGTGAGAGCATGGGTCCCTAACCTCCGGCCTGTGGACTGGTACTGGTCCATGGCCTGTTAGGAACCAGGCCACACAGCATGAAGTGAGCTGCTGGTGAGTGAGCAAAGCTTCATCTGTATTTGCAGCTGCTCCCCAGTGCTAGCTAGCATCACTGCCTCAGCTTCACCTCAGATCATCAGGCATTAGATTCTCATAGGAGCACCGGTCCCAGTATCAAAAAGGTTGGGGACTACTGAGTGAGAGAGCTATTTTCTTCGGTTAAGTATTATCTTTTACAAATTGCTTCTGCAAAACAAAATACTCCTCCAAAAGGTAAAAAACAAAACAAAACAAGAGTTTCCCCAGATATCCTTCATGGAATATTGATCTCATGGGATACAAGTAGTTAATTTAAAATAAATTGTGAATACTGCAAACAACTTTAAACAAAGTTAAACAATTTTCTGAAACAGAGAACACATCAGAGTATCTGATAGATTAATATTTTAATCATGAATTTCCACGATGGCTAATAGCATACATTATTTCAAAAATTTATTTCACCATGAAACCTTTTTTGGTTGAACATTAGATACAATAATGTTTGGGAACTCCTGCTTTAAATCATTACTGCAACAATAATCTCCATTAATTCAACATTTAGAATGTGCCAAGCACTATG
This sequence comes from Pteropus alecto, assembly GCF_000325575.1. Classification (NCBI taxonomy): domain Eukaryota; kingdom Metazoa; phylum Chordata; class Mammalia; order Chiroptera; family Pteropodidae; genus Pteropus; species Pteropus alecto. Next base: position 17,824,461 of record NW_006438113.1, on the reverse strand, counting down.
GTAATACTATTATAGAGATAAGAGCATTTGTCCTTGAGGCGCATAGGCATACACGGAATGGACAAATTGTGGGGACGGATTGCAAGTGATTTAAGAGGTGTGAAGTGAGTGCCCAGGGAACAAATATGCAGGAGATAGCTGACCCAGGAGGACGTTAGGACTCACTATAAAGAGAGAATAGGTTACTTAGCTGCGTTTCTTATAACAAGTGTTATCCCAAGGACACCTAAAATGAAGGAAAGTTTTTCTTAAGAGCAATGAGTGGAAAAAGCAGAGGTGAGACCCTTGATTGCTTCTTGCATTTGCCTGCTGCCATTTCCACCTTTCGTGTGTGTGCCACTGCCACTCGTGAAAAAATGGAAACTGGCTTAATGGACAAGCTGTGGACAGAGCCAACTGACCAAGGACAGTGCAAATTTTGTGTTGATGCTCTTCCAACATCCATTGTTACTTCTGGTCAGAGCCCCATTTTCATTAGGAACACCATCTTTCTTCTACGGTCTGTCTATGTGGTTCAGGTGGGCTCATGCTACCTTCTTCTCAAAGGGTAGATATGTGACCTAAGCCTATCTAATCAGCACATTTCATCTCCCTGTACACAGCGACTGATTCAATGTCATGATTCAAGGCAGTGGTGTACAATTTTGACTCAAGTAAAAGGAAATCTCTCTTTCCACTATTCTGGAGGCTGATGGAGTATGAATCTGAACTTTTCAGGGCAACTCTGTGGATAGAGCCTGTCTGGAAATAAAGAGACGTATTGGAAAGTATACCTGGACTTCAGTTTTGGGTGTTTGGATCCAGTTTTATTTGAAACTATTTTTGAGCTTCTCATTTATATGCTCAATTACACTTCCTTTTTTAAAAAGCCCATTTGACTTGAATTTTTCCCTTTTGCCACAGGAAGAATATAATGAAGTTGTATTAGCTGTTTGCTAAGTAGCTGTGGGTCTCTTGGCAAGTCCTAGTCTCTGAACAAGCAAAGGCCTTAGTTTCCAAACCTATAATATAAAATAGTTGGACTAGGTAAGTAGATTTTATGCTTTGGTTTAGAGCATACCATTTTTTCAAAGGGAATATTATATGTCATGTCAATGTACAAAACACATAACGTAAAATGCTTTCATTGAATCAAAAGTGTGGGATCCCAGAAGCCTACTCACATGTTAGTAGCTAACAACTTAAAATCACTGGACAGTATCTAAGACCTTTTCTAGTTTTAATATTCTATGATTCTGATTCCAGGAGGCTTTGTTAATATCCATGTCAGTGTTTCAGAATGAAGTTTATAAAGTTTGAGGGGATGATTTAGCTAATAGGGGAATGGTAAGATAGTCACCAGTACAAGAAAATTCCAGAGTTGGGGAAGTGTTCCAGAGTAAACTCAACTAGTGTACAGTAGCAGCACCAGAGTGTACACTCTTGGTGGTGGTTATTAGCTGTGCTTCATTTATAAAATGTATGATTGGCTGAGCAAGGAGATATCTGACATGTCCATTATTTTGTGTGTGGTTGATCAAGTCTACCAAGGGTTCTGATTGAAATGGTTGGGGAGCAGTTCTTTTACCGTGTATGTGAGCAAGACCTTCATTTCTAAAATGGATTAAGCCAATATGTTGAGTGATCCATTTATTCTTTTCACATTGCATTTGGATTTCATTACCGTGGAAGTCAAAAGGCCATTTTCATTTTGGACTCTGGAAAGGTCATTTGTTACTCACACTTTTATTTCCCAGTTCTTAGTTTTGATGATGAGGAAGAAAAAGGAGAATGCTAGTAGTTTTTGATTAGTCTCACCATGAATTCATTATTCTCTGACTATGCCTGCTGGGCTTTCGACTCTAATTGTGTCTGTCAATGTGGTAAAACACATTTAGGATTTAGTAAGACCACTGTAGACTGTTTGCCATTTCAGAAGAGGAAGCTTCAAATTTTTAGAAACATTTCTAAGCTTAAGGCATCAGAAGTCCCATGATGGACCATTGACAAAGCATAATAAATAAAACAACTTCTTACTATAAAAAAGTAAAAAACGTAAGAAAAATTTTCATGATTTATTATTTTTATGGGTTAACATTAGTTACAACTCTAAAATATGATAATGAAAATAGTGGTAGTTATGATAATGATCTTAATAACTCAGAGGTGTGATCTGCCTAAGGCTGTCATATTGACAATTTCGATTTCAAATAATAGAGTCTACATTGTATTCCAAGAAAATAAACTAAATTAATCTTTTCTGTACCTGGCAAACAGCCTTTATTTGTTTAAATCCTATTTTCATAATACCATACCTAGTGCCACTGCAGAAAAGTACTTGATAAAAGCTTCTGGTTATTAACATGCAGAGTAGTTTTTGCTCAAAAATTTAACATTAAAGTACTTAAGAATTCAAAAAACTTTTAGGAGAAAAATATAAGCAAAGTGGCTGTCAGCTGAGTGAAACTGATGGCCTCTAAAAATGCCTATTAGCAAACAAAAGGCATAAGTATAGTATATCTTTTCTAAGTTTATTCTTGGTTTCAGAAGAATAAAACTACCTAAAAGAAGATAACAGAGTAAACTTCCTATTTTTACATACTTTTTAAAACTAGAAAGAATTGAAAAAATATTTGAGGAAACAACAATCTGCTATTAACTTAATCATTTTACTCTATCTTTTAACTAAGTTGAAATAAATGGAGTCATTACTTCTGAAAAAATGCTTCTCTTTCCATCTCTCTCCATTAAAAAAAAGCAAAAGACATTGTTTTCTTGCCTTTGATAGTGACCCTTTATTTTTGCATCTTTCAGTAATACTTTAAGGTCAATACTTAAAAGAGACATAGGAGTTTTAGAATTTTTCTGTCTGTGGTGAATGGGTGGCATTTTGTATGTTTACTATTATAAAACAAAATGTCTTTAAATGTTGTGAAGAAGATTTTTGTTAGTAGCCAGTTTGTTCATATTTGTACTTTTTATACTTTAAGAGATTTATCAAGGGACATTACATTTTGGCCTATCATTATACTCATATTGTTAATTGAAAACACATAAAAAATACTTCTTTGTCATTGTTTTATATTGAAATAAAAAATGTACATATTGGGAAAATATACTTGATATTTTATGTATGCTATAATTATACAGTTAACAAATAATTAACGTGAGCATGTTAAATTTCAGACACTGTTCTAAGCCCTGAGAATAAAGCAGCAAACGAAACAGACAAACATTTTTGTTCCCAAAAGAAATGATATTCTGGTAGAGGAGACAATTTATAAGCAAAATATATGAAAAATATTCAGTGTGTCAAAGGAAGATAAAAGCTCTGGAGAAGAAAACAAGAAAGAAGATAAAAATGATAAGGGCAAGAGGAGGGAATTGCCATATTAAATGGAGTGGTCGAGGAAAGCCTCGCTGGTGATCTAAGAATGGTGAGGGAGAAAAACATTCAGATTTGTTTGATTTTTTTTTTTTAATTAATGTCTTATCTCTCCTACTACACCGAAATCTCAAAAGGACAGGGCTCTGTTTTTATTTACTGCTGTATTCTCAGGCTCATAACAATTTACATTACTAAAATGTAAGTGCTTAGATATTTGTGTAATGGAGGAATAAACCTTATAGGATAGAGTCTAGAATACTCAATCATGAAAAGTGACAATAAGAGGTAGAATCCACAAAAATAATGCACAGGAAGAGTTAATGCAATAAGTAAATTGAATAGTTAAAGAACATTACAGTCCAAAGTTGTAAGAATTTTCTGCAAATTAAAGGGAAACCAGGTCCAGTGTCCAAATATATTATTCGATATAACAAAAATTAATGAGATATTTCTGGAATAAAATTTTCTAAACTGTGACATAAAACACTTAATGCAGTGAGATGGTGCGATAGTCCATTAAAACAAGTTTTATGTTATTAAAAATGTTTATAAAGTTATTTAGTGCAAGTTATCTTGTGGATTATCAACAAATGGATTCTAAAGTTTATGTGGAGAGGCAAAAGCTTAGACTTGCTAGCACGATATTGATAAAGAAGAACAAAGTTGGAGGACTGACACTACCCAACTTCAAGACTTATTATAAAACTACAGTAATCAAGACGGTGTGGTATTGGTGAAAGAATAAACAAATAGATCAGTGGAACAAAATAGAGAACCCCCAAAATAGGTCCATGTAAGTATAGTCAGCTGATCTTTGACAAAAGAGCAAAGGTAATACAATGGAGCAAAGAATCTCTCAACAAATGGAATATTCACATGCAGGAAAATGAATCTGAGCACAGTCCTCACACCCCTCACATACAAAAAGGAGCTTAACAACAGCAAACAGGCAAAGGTTCTAAACAGATATTTCTCTAAAGAAGATATACAGGTGGCCAATAAACACGTGTAAAGATGTTCAACATCATTAGCTCTTAAGGAAATGAAAATCAAAACCACATGAAATACCACTTTATACCTATGAGGGTGGACATAATAAAAAAAGACAGATAATAAGTGTCACCAAAGTTATAAAAAATTAGAACCCTCTTTCACTGCTGGTGGGAATGTAAATTCATGCAGCCTCTTTGGAAAACAGTTTTGCAGTTCTTCAAAAGGTGAAACATAGAGTTACCATGTGATCCAGCAATTGTACTTAGAGGTGTATATATATTTCTAAGAGAAATGATAACATGTCTACACAATAACTATACATGAGTGTTCATTATTCATAAGACCTCCAAAGTAGAAACAACTCACATGTCCATCAACTGATAAAAAAATAAATGTGGTATCTCCATACAATGTAATGTTATCAGGCAATAAGATATACAATTACTGATATATGTTACAACATGGATGAGCCTTGAAAACATTATGCTAAGTGAAAAAAGCCAGTCACAAAAGACTCTATCATTCCATTTATATGAAATTTCCTGAATAGGCAAATGTATAGAGACAGAAAGATTAGTGGTTGTCTAGGACTGGGAGGTTGAGGGGAATTGGAGACTGATTGTTAAAGGATGTGAAGTTTCTTTTTGGAGTTGTGAAGATGAAGGTTTTATACAACTTGAAAAATGTATTAAAACACTGAATTATACACTTTAAATGAGTGAATTCTACAATATGTGAATTATATATCAAAGTTTTCATAAAAACATTAATGATATGTTTCCAGATAGAATTTTCTAAATTGTGTTTTACAGTACACTTAATGCAATGAGATAGTGTGATATTCCATTAATATGAGTTTTCTGTAATTAATATGTTTAGAAAATACCAGTGTTATTGGTGCCAGAGTGTAAGCTTGATGATGGCAGGTCCTGTGCCTATCTTTCACATGATTGGATCCTCAAAACCTAGGATGGTGTCTGGCACAGCACAAACTCTTGATAAATATTTGTTGAATGATTAATGGAAAAAGAATATATTAGTTTCTTTACTGCAAAACTTCTCAGAGACTTTAACATGTATATAATAATCTCTGAGAGGGGAATAGCATGTGCAGAATTTGTATATTAGATCCCTTTCTATTGCAAGAGAGATAAGTGAAGTCGGATAGCTGAAGCTAAAGAAAAATCTTTTGAACTACCAGTGAAAGTTTAGTAGTAATTTTGCATTTAGGCATGCTTGAATATAATGACTCATGTGATGTCATTTAGTCATTCTTGTCATCAATCTCTTTGTTATAGTTTGTTGTTTACAGATGTATTTCACATCATGATCATTGATAATTTTTGGCTTATTTCATTCATGGTTATTTCAGTGGGGAAGAAAATCTCTTTCTCTATTTAGCTTGTTGAAGAAAACATCCTGAAATTAGCCTTGATTATCCTGGCTATGTGTATACATATACATAAATCATTCACCATGGCTAGGGGAATGTGTTGATTTGTTTGGTCAGGTCTAGGTCTCATGCCTACTCTTGGAAATTGGGGGTGGGGTAGTTCTTCGGGCAAAAATAAGAGTGCTTATTTAACCAGAAAAGGGGGAAATGAATGTTGGCTGCAAAATACAATCATGCTTTCTAAATTAAAATCTAAACATATCACTACTGAATTTAATTTTTAGGTACTTATTTTTTTAATCATAGTTTCTCAGAATAGGCATCCACAGAAAATTGGGATTATACAGTATGAAGTAAAGTGAACATTGCTCTGAACAGGGCCATCAGGACTCCATGTAATGTTGAAGGTGGTATAGGATCTGAGTACTATTACACAGCCTCTACTATAATGAAGTGGCTACATGCATGTGTGTGTTTGGGTGTATGGGCATGTGTATGTGTCTGAAGTGAACAAAGTTAAGAATCCTTAATGGTGATTGGTGGCTACAGAAGAGCCATTTTCCTTCCTTCCTCCCCTCCTTCTTTCCTTCCTTCCTTCCTTCCTTCCTTCCTTCCTTCCTTCCTTCCTTTCTTCCTTCCTTCCTTCTTTTGGGAGATTACAAGGATTAAGTGACCTAATTATATGTAAAGACTTTAGAACACTATCTACCACATAGTAAGTACTTAGAAAATACTAATTATGATAATGATGATCATAATCATCTAATGCACTTAATCCTCCTTGCTTTTTTAATGAGGCGACTGCTAAAGCTTTTTATTTAAAAAAAAAAGTCAGTTTCTAACGTGTATTTCCAGTGCTTTCTAAATGCCTCTGTCCTAGTGGTCTCAAACTGGTAGGGAAACTTTCTGAAAGACCATATTGAGAATAATGCAATAGAAAATAGTGAACCCAACAAAGCATGCAAGCAATGTATGCTGTTAGTCCAGTCTTTTTCCTTATATACTTTCACCTCTCTGCCCAGAATTGCCATTTCTCCACTTATTTTCCCTTGTGGCTCCTTGAAGGCCAGCTCAAAACCAGCTTATTATAGAGTTAAACTTCTCTTTATTTTGGACTCTGTAGTATCTCTAACATAAATGAACTATAGTTCAACACTTTTGTAATCATTTGTTTATTTTTTGTATTGCTTCCTCTACTTGTGTGTATGTGCATGTACACATGCACACACACAAGCATATATACATACATACGTATTCTCAAATATAATTTCATGCATATAATAACATCATAATGAAGTGTTATATCAATTGAATTCTATGCATGTCATGGAATATTAATGAAATAAAAGATAATTGGATAACAATCTTTCAATAAAATGGTATCAAGCTTTCAAAACTCATAGACTGGCCAGACTTACCTGTTCTCTTGCATTATCAGCATCACTGCATTCCTCTATTCATGAAAGTAATTAAGAGTGACTTTAATTATCCAGAAATAGATCACTTTATTCTATGTGGATGTATAAAAATTTTTTACAAAAAGCTCTTCCGCAAGAAATATTATGTAAATATGGCTCCTGCTTTCTAGAGTGTTATTTTAAAGTATCCTGACTGGAGTGGTCATAGACAACGAAAGTATGTCATAAAAACAGATGATAAAGCATATATATGTCTACATGTATATGATTATATTTAATGGATAAATTTTGTGATTGCAAAGATCAGGATTTTAGAAGGTACTGATAACAAAAACTTCATTTCTCTTTGAAATTGTCTTGACATGCTTTACTTTAGTCTATTCCCACTGATGCTGCTGATTCAAATGCTTTTTTTTTCTCCTATACGTTACTACAACTTTTTCTGCCTTGTTATCCCCAGTACTAGCTTCTGTGTGCTCCAGTTCATCCTTCACACTATTGTAAATAACAGTATAAAGTAGAATTGAGGCCCAGCTATGATGGTGTAACTGGGATTTGCTCCTCATTGTAAACAACTAGAAAATTGGACAAAATATGTGAAAAAAAGTTTTTAGACACTGGATATTAGGCAGCATAGGACTGCAATTCCTGACAGAGAGAACACAGACAAGGTGAGCATTAAGAGAGCCCCATATTTCAACCTAGAGTCACTTTCCAGACAATGGCGAAATGAGAGGACTCAAAAGCAAAGCATGAAGGTTTTTATTTGGTTCCCATTGAAGTAATAAAAGTTAAAGTCTGAGGAGGTTGAAGAAGCTTTTAATGAGGTGACTGCTAAATTATAAGGAAGAATAACAGAGAGGAGGAAACTACAAATAAAAATGTTCCAGAAATCTGCATGGGTTTTCAATAGTCTATTACTATATGTAAAGTTGCATATGCAAACGGTGAAACTTTATGAAGCTGGGCCAAGAACAACCAGGAAAATAAAAGAAGAAAAATTACTAGAGCTCTTATAGGGCCGAGAGATTTTCTAGTTCTAACCAGCTAGAATGAAAAATCATTTTTGAACGTCTGGTATATTCAATAGGTCCCAAATGAGGGTCATATCTAAGTAATAGGACTAAACTAGAGTGAAGTCTACTTTATGCCCTAATTAAAATAAAATAACAGGACTTTAAAAGGATTAAGCTTACCTTCAAGTAAGTTAACTGCCTACCATGAAAAAAGTAGTCTAACACTCATTGAAAGACGATAACAGAATTCAACACTCAGTATTATACATTTCAAAATATCCAGCATCCAATTAAAATATTTCCTTTTTATTAGACATAAAAAGGAAAAAAAAAAGTTATCCCAGTACAAGAAAAATAGGTCAATAAAAACAGTTCCAGAAAAGATAGGAATAATGTAATTAGCATGTGAAGAATGTAAAGTGCCTGTTATACGTATCCTAAATATGCTCAAAGATTTAAAAGAAAACATGAACAAAATGAAGAAGGAAATTAAAGAATTTAAAAAAAGAACAAAGTGAAACTTTTAAAGGTGAAAAACATCTAAAATGAAAAATTCACATAACCAAATTAAAGGAAATTTAGGCACTGCAAGAGGCAAGATCAATGAACTTGAATCTACATAGCAATAAAATCATCCAAACTGATATATAAAGAGAAAAAAAAGAACAGATCCTCAGTGACCTGTAGGACAGCATTAAACGTTATAACATGTATAAGTGAAGATACAAAGAAGTTTGAAAGAAATAATGACTGAAAATTTTCTATGTTGATGAAAACAACTCATAGATTTAAGAAGCTCTGTTAACTAGATATAATATAAATAAACTCAAACACAAACACTCAAAGACACATCATAATTAAAACTGCTAAAAATTAATCTTTTATTGCCTTACAGACAGCTGATTAATTCCGTATCAAGGAGAGACAGATTATCACAAATTCCTTATCAGAAACGGTGTTAACCTGTTAATAAAGAATGATACATTGAAATACCTAAAAACTACATAATTAACTCGAAAGAAATAAAAATCTGAGAAAATGAGGAACAAAGAACAATGAGACAAATAAAAAGTAATATCGAGGTGGTAGATTTGACCTCAAACGTATCAATAGTTAATTAAAATGTAAATGATTTAAGCATTCTGATCAAAAGACAGGTAATTCGATTGGGTGAAAATGTAAGATCTAACTGTGTTATCTATAAGAAACCTACTTTAATATTAAGACATATCTAGGTAAAATAAATAGATGGAAATGATATACCTTACAAGTACTTATTTTAAAAAAAGAAATGCAAAGGCTATGTTAATATCAGACAATTTTCTTTTCTGAGTTAACTGGGAATTTTTATCGTGAATCAGGGCAGAGTTTGGCCCAAGACTTTTTCTGCACCTAAATATGGCCAATTGATTTTCAACTAAGATGCCAAGAGAATTCAAAGAGAAAGTTTAGAGTGTACAGCAAATGATGCTAGAACTAGCTATTCACATAGGAAAAAAATAAACATTTTCTTTTACCTTGTACAAGATACAAATTCAAAATAAATCATAAATATAACATAAAAGTTAAATTTGTAATGTGTCTATAAGAAAACAAAAAATTGCAAAGTTTCTATTGGAAAATATTGCAACCCATGAACAGACAAAGATGTTTTGCTAGAAAAAGAAATAATCACAAATTATAAAGGAGAAAACTGATAAACTTTACATAATAGAAATTAAAAACTTTTCAAAAGATACAATTAAGAAGATAAAGGTCCAACAAATTTAACAACCTAGAAGAAATTGACAAATTTCTGGAAAATGCAGCCCACCAAGACCGAATCATGAAGAAATAGAAAATCTGAACAGTCTGACTACTACTATGGAGTAATCAAAAACTTTCCAACAGACAAAAGTCCAAACATGCCCCAACTATATATTTTTTTAATATTTATTATTCTAATGTGAGTTTCATACTTTTAATTATTTAAATTATACTTTTTATTTCCTACTTTTGCCTAATCTTCACCTCTTTTTATCACTAAATCTAGTTTGACTTCTGTTTACAAACAATAATGTTAACTTTTTTAGAGTATAGTATTTGTTCAAATCCTCTGCTTTTTTCCCAATTCAGGTTGTGATATATATTCTTTATGTGGATTTTCCTTAGTTCTTTCAAATAGTTGAATGAGGGAAGACGATTTTTTTTCCTGAATAATTGTATGTGAAAGGATACAGGTAGGAGTAGTCTAAATATTAGAATCAGGTGTGTGGTCGTGGACTTTCTGTCTCTAAGTCTATTATGACACCTTCTCACTTAGTCTTCCTAGGTGTTAAACTCAGTCTTTGACTCTCAGCAGTTCAGTGAGGCTCACAGTGAAGCACCTGAAATCATAGGCCATGAATTATAGTCTGAGAATCACAGTATTTTCTTTATTCTCCTCACTTCACTTCCATCAGTCTCTTACAGATGTCTGATGCTATAACCTGGAAATATCAAAATAATATTTATATAAATTATCCACACTTTGAAACATTAAAATTTAAAAATACAGTTGAATATTCAAGTGTTTCTGAATATTTCAGAAGCTGAAAACATAAGAACAGATATCTAGATGACTGATAAAAAATACTTTTTTTGGATATTGTATCAGCCAGAGTGCGTGGTTTGATATTCTGTTATTTTTCTTAAGAATATATTAAAAACACATCCTTACAAATATATTCTTTATGTTAGGGACAAAAAGTCAATGTCTTTAAATTTTGCCTGTTTGATTAGTATTCATGTTAGTATAGTTTAAGAAAACATTTATGAAAATTATAAAAATTAAAAAATTTCATCTTATTTAGTTTAAATTGGTTAGCCTTTAGCATATACATTGTGTGGGAGGGGTTATTTTCTATGTATGAAAGTGATAGTCATTCTTTAGAACTGGGACAGGCAGTTCTTATGATATCTGTTAGATTTGTTCAACTACTAGTTTCTTAAAAATACATCAAGGAATGTATCAAATAAACTAATATTGTGATGGAAACCACTGAGTTTTCTGTTCAGTTTGTCTTTTGTGATTACTGGAAAGACACTTTTCACAGGTGTAGACTCCAGGCAACCTCTCTCATCTTACTTTAGTTATGAAGAGTGAAAACCTAATCAATCTTGGGCCAATCAACTGTTCATTTTCAGGATTCTGGAATCAATTGCATACAGAAGATATAAAAAAGCTCAGAAGCAATGATGCAGCTATTTACAAAGAAGATCTCTAGAACGACCAGGGATGAGAGATGGAGAAAAAATATCCCCTGGATCCTTACAATGTTCTATTTCTTGGTTCTTTTTCTTTTTTGTACCCCAGTTAGAGTCTGGAAGACTTTAGGTTACTTAACAGTACAATGTTTCCTAATCGTAGATAATTGCCTCATAATAAATATCCTCCCACACTTCCCTTTCTACTCATTCTCTTTCTGTTTCCTTCTTCTTTAAACCCATAGAAGTTGGTTCTGTTACTTTCAACCAGAATTCTAAGTAGTATGATAGTCACACTTTGAAGAGATTTAAAATCAGGTAACTTGTTACTTTGGTGAAACAAAGGAATATACTATAAAATGCATTATAAAGCAGTTTTGAGATTTGTATCTGAGTGTTTCTCTGATGAGCACAGATTTGGGCAGAGGAAAATAGAGAAATAAACTTAATTTTTTTTTTTTATAAGCACAGATTTATTCTGTTTATATGAGTCAGGACTGGCCATTCCAATAGCATACATGATTAAAAATAAATTTGGTATGAGTCCATTTGTCAATGAATAGTTTTTGCAGTGGATTATAATACCATATCTTTTCCCCAACTCTTATCCTCTAGGACCAAGTTTACTGGTTTACTAAAGTCCTTGAAAGTCTATATATGGGACCCTCAACTACTCTTTCATGTGGGAGTAGAGGAAAGACTTTCTGTTTCTGTGGAGGTAAAGGGCCATTTACATTTGATGCTATTTTCCTGGGATGTCCAGGAATCTGTAAGATTTTCTCAGGCGTATTCACATACATTAGTAGAAATGTGGTATTCTCAGGGGAACTTCTCTTAATAAGAGTACTTTTACGTCAGAGCTGAAGCCTGCCCTTTAAGATTTCTTCTGAGAGAGACGACACAAGATTTTTGTTGTTTTCCGTGGATTAAACCATCATAGTTTTTTGATGAGTCCCACTATCAATAACTGGCCGTTATCACCTTTTTGAATGGCTGATTATCTCCGATGTGCTCTCATTCTTCAGTCTTGTCCATTCAATGACTTTCTGGAAAGAGTTTGCAGTTCTGTGGTGAGTTTTTATTACATGGTCCAGTTACCTACTTGTTCACTGTGCATGGAATAAATAGAGAAATGGGCTCCTGAATTTTATTTACACAGATCTTTGGTGGCATCTCATTAGTCACAGAACAACTCTACTTGGAATACTATCACAACAATAATCAGACTTCTCTTTTGAATTCTAATCAGCAATATCAAGCCTACATATTAGAATATTTTCTATCCATTACCCAAAATTTCATGCATTCCTTTGATCCTGCAGGCCCCTAATCAGTCAATTACCTTCACCTATTTTATAACTTCACATGTTTCCCTTCAATAAACTAGAATATGTGTCTAAATTATATGTGAATTCTATCACTTCAGATTTATTTCCTTTCCCACCTAAATAGTGTATCCAAGATAGTGTTGAATTTTTACCTCCTCTCATTTTTCACAAAACAATTTCCATCTCAAACTTTCTAGTTAAGGTTTTCTCCTTTTAGGCCACCTCTATTTTCATTACTTAATTTCTTGTCTCAAGCAATATAGCTGCTGATATTTTTTCTTATTTGGCCCATCTTATTCTGTAACAACTTTCAATATTCTACTGTTTTGTGGAGATACATGTTTGTTGCCTGAATTAGTTTTGGGAAAGTTCCATATATATGAAAGAGCAATAATAACAGCAGTAATAACAAAAGCCCAAATAAACCCCCTTCCACTTTTTAGGCCACGTTAATTACCCATTGTGTTCAGTGGATATTTAATAGGTTAGATATTTATAGAATTGCTATTTTAATGTTGGAATGAGATGTCATCTAGATATTTTCAGTACTGGAGTACAGGGAGGGAGATGCTGCCTGAAACAGTGTTTATTTCTGATTATGCATATTACAGATGAAACTAGTTTACATGTAAAGGCTCAACTGCTTATTGTTAAATAAATGCGTAAATAAATATATTTTGTAAATCAACTGCTATTAATATTTAAAATAATTGATTAATTACTCACTTAAAGGATATCCCAACCTGGTTTATAAGAGCAACTTACGATTGTGTTTTATGTCTAGCTGGATTTTTGGTTTTGAAGATTTGGTTTCTTATTCAGACATGTGTAAAATTAACTGAATTTGTTTTTCAGTTTTTCCTTAGTTTTTGGATGAACTGACCTTGTGATGTGGCAATTGTCTTTGAATACTTTAGTTATACTGGATGATGTTATCAGATTGCAGGCCCACTATATATATATATATATGGGGTGGATAGATTGTGCACTGAATAACATCATGGACACCATGTATCTATAATCTGTGTGAACACACACACACACACACACACACACACAGCCTTGGAAGTGTGCAGTACATAACCAGCATGGCTATAGATAGTAATCCTGGCCAGAGGCTTAATCAATGAATAATTTTTAGTCATGAAAATAGAGTGCTAATCACTGACAACACCTAAAGTCCATTGGATGCTCTAAATTAGTAAAAACCTGCTTAGTGTGAATTTTCTCTTTCCAATTTTAACTAACTTTGCTTTATGCCCATGAGATCAAATGGTTTTGATAGAAACAGACTGACATAGAAAATTCACACACCTTGGTTCCCTGGGAAACCAGGCTAAGAATAATTTTCTTTGCACATCTTGGTTTCCTCTAATGAGGTCCAGTATAGGAATGCAAATGCCACAATGTAACATATAAACCCCAAGAAATCATTATTTTATGAAACTTCTAATTTGCAGATATTCAGATTAGAAAGCATTTCAGATATCTGCATGAATCTAATGACTTTCGAGGTCGTGCGTGTGTGATTATTTTCACTTATTGCATTAAAAAAGAGCATGTGCAAAGAATAATGTATACGTTTTTGTCAACTACCAGTAAAAAAAGTTTTTAAAGATATGGACATTCAAGGTTTCCAGTTAAAATAAGCTTTTAAAATGCTTGTAACAAACTAATTGTTTCTATAACACTTATTATCAAATATTTGATTCTTGATTTTTCTTAGTATTCTCACTTATTGCAATATTAAATTCCAATCTTGGAAAGCCTTTTGTTGCCTTACTTATATATTTAACAAATAAGTTGACAAGCCTTGCTTGGATATTGAACATTTGTTCATTTTTCAGTGAAGAAAGTTTTGGAAGCAAAGTTTCCAAATGTAGCACATGGCAATTTGTATAGTTTTCTTCATAAACTTTGATGTTTATTAAAATATTATATATAATAAATGTGTATATAATAAATCTCTTTTTAATATTTTTACATGGTGCCTTACTTTATGAGAACATAGATTTGTAAACTGTATCAACCACAGGTATTTGTTGAGGGTTCTGCATGCATAGGCAGTGGGAAGAGGGGATTTGTTGTCTGGAGATTTTGACTGTGGTGTAGAGTAAGCCAACTTAAGTCACAGATATAATCCATGTTTATGGTTAGAAACTAAGCATTCTCTTTCAGTAGAAAAACCACTTTGGGAAACATAAAGCATCTTATAATTGCAAACAACTTTCAGCATAGTAGTAGAAGCATTTATGTCTGGCTACAGCTAGACACCAAGCAATTCAGCCTTATCTGTGGAAGTGCTTCTGACACATCTAATTGAATACATTTCTCTCTCACTCTCTCTCTCTCTTTTTATTTTTTGCCCCAAGCTCTTAATAATCACTGCCTCAAGGTGGATTAAAATAACATGGATAGGCAGATTGGGAAAGCACCATGATGTTCAGCTGTGGGAAAGTAAGAATAGAGTAGAAATTGTTTCTAGGCCATTTGTCTTATCTGCCACAATGTAAAAGAATTTTGGCAAAGTTCTAATACTACTGGAGTAAGGTGGAAAAGACTAATGGATGACACGAAATATTATGTGAGGACTTCTAATATCTGAAGACAATGATGACCCCCTCGGTCCATATCTCCTAATATTTCCTCCCAAAACAATAGAGATCAATAAAAATGGAAAAATAAACTTACATAAAACCATGCTGTCATCACAACTTAAATACAGAGACTACCCATGTTTTAATATGATTATTAATAAGAAAAAGTTATAATTGGATAAAGTGGAAAGTATGAACCCAAGATTTTAAATCCAAAGTGTCCTACAAATATCAGGGCTATAGAAAAACAATTTTAACATATGAAAACAGGATATTTTATACCCATGAGCCCTTCTTAGGACTCTAACAGAGGATGAGACATATCTAGTCAAGAAGTGGCTACAAAAACAACATAAGTTCTGTTGGTAAGTATTTTAACCTAAGACTAAAAGAAAGATGAGACTGAGGGTGGAAGACTAATGTACAAATATTTTGTTTTAAAATATTTGTGACAAAAATTAATCTTCTATTAGGTCACAAATAAATTATCAGTATGTTCCATAATGCAGAAATATAAATACCGCTCATGTTACAATGCAATAAAATCAGAAATTAACAGAAACAAAATACAAAAAGCCTCACTCACTTGAAAATATTAATTAAGGAATCATTAGTTGAAAAGGAAATATAAGCTGAAATTAGAGAATTTCTAAAAAAATGATGAAACCACTACATATTAGAAAAATTATTACTAAGTAGTGATTTGAAAAAATGCATCTCGCTAAATAATTTTATTAGTAAAAAAGGAAGAATTAAAATAAGTATCTAGTTCAAAAATTGAAGGAAGGAATAATAAGGTAAACCAAAAGAAAGTATAAGGAAGGAAATAATAAATACAAACACTGAATTTAATGAGGTATCATATTGGGATAAGAAAGACATGCTAATCTGCTATGTTGTGGGATTCTGGATTAGATTCTGAATCATCACAAGGGCATTTTTGGGGCAATTGGAAAAATTTGAACAAAGTCTTTAGCTGGTAGTATTGTTTTGTTGTTAGTGTCTTGGTTTTAATAATTGTACTATAGCTAGGTACGATGTTAGCATTAGGGAAAGCTGAGTGATAGGTATACTGGAACTCTGAAGCATTTGTGTAACTTAATAGTTTCAAAATAAAAAAGTTAAATTAAATATTAGAGATATTGCAAAGAATTTATGGAATTAGTCTTTTTTTGGGGGGAGGGGCACAGTTTCATAAGATAATGCTCCTTACCTCCTTTAACTAGAGAGAACAGCATTACTAGCCTGAGACTAACAATTTATTCTTTTAATCCTTGCTTAGTTAATAATCCTTAAAATTACAAGAAGGGACTTAAAAAAAAAGAAACCCCTCTCAATTCCCTAAGGATAAGAAACAATTAATTTAGAAAAATCTGAAATAACATTATGAAATGAATGAAATACAATAATTATGCAACTTTCTTGCATGTTCAACATGGAGGCAACATATCAGACTGGAGACTTCATTTATGTAAAGGTACTTAAATGTCATTCATAAATTATGTATAAGGCAATAGCTTCCCATGCCCATAAGGTCTTCTATGGAATGATAGAGACACTCATGGTACTATTTGGGATACAGAGCTACTAATTCAAAATGAAGAAGATATTTTTATTACTTGAACTCAGGAGTCACTGAGGTCTACTGACAAGAAGGGGCCTCCAAAGACTCTACAGGGGAAATACTGTGAGTTTAGGTGGAACGAATAGCTTGATATGGTAGGACTTGTTTTGCACAGGGATGGTTGAGACAGGAGGTCCCTCCAGATCCAACCTGCCTCTGAAAAAAATGCCTAAACATGAGATTATGAAATTAAAGGGCTACCCTCTTAAAAAACTGGATTATGACATTAAAAGAAATTGGCAAAGACATCATATAAGCAGTGGGCACGTAGCCTTCAGACTGTGAAGACTCAGTGTTTAGTAGTTATAGAAGCATTTGTTCTTCCTTGTGGATTAGGGCACCAGTTCCCAACCTTTTTTGGCAGGGACTAGTGCTCCTATGAGAATCTAATGCCTGATGCTCTGAGGTGGAGCTGAGGTGATGGATACTGTGCTTAGGAGCTGCTGCAAATACAGATGAAGCTTTGCTCAGCGCCTGCAGCTCACTTCCTGCTGTGCAGCCTGGTTCTTAACAGGTTACAGACCAGTACCAGTTCTCGACCTGGGGGTTGGGGACCCCTGGAATAGGGGACAGTTTGGGAACTGGACCAACCTCTGTAAGTCTGAATTAACCTTAGATTCCTGGATAATTTTGATGAAGACATCTTAAGAGGGAGATTTTTATATTTCTGTAAATATTGATAGATTTTTATTTGAGCAACTAAATAGAAATGTAAAAGTTCTATCCGTATAATCAGGCTCAGATCTTGAAGCTAGTTACAGCAGAACCACACAGGTTGAATGGTACAGTGTATCTAGTGGGAGATGCAGTACTTTACTCTCTGGGTGAAGCAGTTAGCCAAGAGTTGCTAGGTCAATATCTCTATACATGCTCTTGAAACTTATTTTTTCCTGTTTTGAATTTTTGGGCCCATGTGTATCTTTGTCATGTTGATCCATAAGGAAAATGATTAGTTCTTTAAATTAGTGAGGAAATCAGCAATGAACTTTAAAGAAATCCTTATAGTTAATCTATCAAGGTTGTTAATATGTGCATTTCTAAATATTACTGTACCACATTTATGAATGTCAGAATAATAGAGGAGAAATCATGTCTATGCGAACATGATATTCTTTGCTCTAGGTGCTTTCTGAGAAACTAAAGAGGTATTTTGTGAGAGAGTGAATGTCTTCTGAGTGTTACATGCGGTCCTCTTACTCAGGTATAATAGAAGGAACACAGTCTTCACAGTCAGAAGAAACTGGATTTAAATCTCATAGTTACTACTTAGTAGCTCTGTGACTTTTGGAAAGTTAATTAGCCTCTCTGAGCCTTAGTTTTATGATCTGTAAAATAAAGGTAATTATATTTTTGTCATAGGATTAGTGTGAGCATTGCCCTCTTGAGACATGCATGTCCTAATCACAACAGGTTGGAGACCACCTAATCTTCCCAGAGTAGAGCAGGAGATATAACAATGTGTCTATGGCCCCTTGAGCTTATATGGACATTGGCTGGGAGATGCAGCACTCTGGAGCATGCCAGGGGCTGATAGTAAGGACATGACAGCCAAGGAAACCAGGAATGGGATAATGATGTATTTACACCCCAGTAGATTACTAGCATGTTGGGAGACACGCTGAAGTATCAGATAAAAAATGTATCATGTGAATGGAGAGACCAGCTAGAACCAAGACAAATATGGCTGAGCAAATGCCCTCTCCCTGTTGGGGAAATATAATTAAGAACAAAATCTCCTAATCCAAAACAGCTCTACACAAAGGTATTAGAGAAAGAAAACACTTTTATTTTTGAATAAGCATTAACCAGAACGTGATGTACATCACAGGCAATCCACTAAGAGATTGCAAAGACAGAAATCTCACTTTTTTATAGGTAAGCGGGTACAACCCATACATATGTGTTCCGAAGATAAACAATAACTAGTTACACATAGGTTATCCTAAATTTACCTAGTAATTGGAGTGATCATCTTTATTAGTTTATTGGCTTTATACAGGCATACCTCAGAGATATTGTGGGTTCAGTTTCAGACCAATAAAGCAAATATTCCAATAGTGTGAGTCACATAAATTTTTTAGTTTCCCAGTGTGTATAAAAGTTATGTTTATACTATACTGTAGTCTGTTAAGTGTGCAAAAGCATTATGTCTAAAAAAAACAACGTACATACCTTAATTTAAAAATATTTATTGCAGGAAAATGCTAACCATCATCTGAACCTTTAGAAAGTTATAATCTTTTTGCTGGTAGAGGGTCTTGCCTCAGTTTTGATAGCTGCTGACTGATCAAGTTGGTGGTTGCTGAGAGGTTGGGGTGGCTGTAGCAATTTCTTAAAATAAAACAGCAGTGAAGTTTGAGAAATTGATTGAACCTTTCTTTCAAGAACAATTTCTCTGCAGGCTATCATGCTATTTGACAGCATTCTTTCAAAATTGAGTCAATCCTCTCAGACCCAGCCGCTGCTTCAACTAAGTTTATGTACTTTTGTTGTCATTTCAACAATCTTTATAAGATATTCACCAGAAATAGGCGTTATCTCAAGAAACCACTTTCTTTGTCCATCCATAAGACACAATTCTTCATCCATGAAAGTTTTATCATGAAATTGCAGCAATTCAGTCACATCTTTAGACTCCACTTCTAATTATGGTTCTTTTCGTATTTCTACCACAGCCACAGTTACTTCCTCTACTGATGTCTTGAATCTCTCAAAGTCATTTATAATGATTGGAATCAACTTCTTCCAAACTTCTGTTAATGTTGATATTTTGAACTTTTCTCATGAATCAGCAATGTTCTTAATGACATTTTGAATGGTGAATTCTTTCTAGAAGGTTTTCTATTTACTTTGTCCAGATTCATCAGAAGAATAATGATCTATGGCAGCTCTAGCCTTTTGAAATGTATTTCTTATATAATAAGATTCAAAAATTGAATTTACTCCTTGATCCATGGGCTACAGAATGGATGTGTGTTAGAGGTATGAAAGCAACAGTAATCTCATTGTACATTTATATCAGAGCTCTTGGGTGCATGACTCCGTGCATTGTCAATGAGCAGCAAAATTTTGAAAGCAATCTTTTTTTTTCCTCTGTGCTGTAGGTCTCAACAGTAAACTATGTTGTAAATAGATGTGCTGTCATCCAGGCTTTGTTGTTTCATTTATAGGGCACAGGCAGAGTGGATTTAGCATAATTGTTAAGGGCCCTGAGATTTTGGGGATGGTAAATCAGCATTGGCCTCAACTGAGAGTCACCAGCTGCGTTAGCCTCGGAGAGTTAGCCTTTCTCTGATCAGAGCTTTGAAGCTAGATTTCTTTCCAGCTTTGAAAATGGCTCTCCTTCCAAAATGAGGTTGTTTCATCTACATTGAAAATCTTTTGTTTATCGTAGACACTTTTATTAATTATCTTAGCTAGATCTTCTAGATAACTTGCTGCAGCTTCTACATCAACACTTGCTGCTTCATCTTATACTTTTGTTATGCAGATGACTTCTTTCCTTAATCTCATGAACCAACCTCTGTTAGCTTCAAACTTTTCCTCTGCAGCTTCTTCACCTCTTTCAGCCTTCATAGAATAGAAGAGAGTTAGAGACTTGCTCTGGATTAGGCTTTGATTTAGAGGAATATTGTGGCTGGTCTGATCTTTTATCCAGACTACTAAAACTTTCTCCATATCAGCAATAAGGCTGTTTGCTTTCTTATCATTCATGTGTTCACTGGAGTAGCACTTTTGATTTTCTTCAAGAAATTTTTCCTTGCATTCACAACTTGGTAACTATTTGGCACAAGAGGCCTAACTTTTGGCCTGTCTCGGCTTTTGACATGCCTTCCTCACTAAGCTTAACAATTTCTAGCTTTTGATTTAAAGTGAAAGATGTGTGACTCTTCCTTTCACCAAACACTCAGAGTCCATTGTAGGGTTAGTAATTGACCTAATTTTAATATTGTTGTGTCTCAGGGAATAGGGAAAACTGAGGAGAGGGAGAGAGATGGGAAAATGGCCAGTTGGTGGAGCAGTCAGAACATGCATATTTATTAAGTTTGCCATCTTATATGGACACAAGTTGTGGTGCCCGTATAATAGTAGCAAATTCCAATAGTAACATCAAAGATGAGTGATTACACATTACCATAACAAATATAATAAACATGAAAAAAGTTTGAAATATTGCAAGAAGTACCAAAATGTGAGAGAGAGACACAAATTGAACAAATACTGTTGGAAAAACAGCACTGATAGACTTGCTCAGTGCCGGATTGCCACAAACCTTCATTTTTTTTTTTTTTAAATGCATTATCTGTGAAGTGCAATAAAGTGAAGCACAATAAAATGAAGTATGCCTGTACCTTAATTTTAATGCAGTGAGACCCATTTTGGACTTCTGACTTCCAGAACAGTAAAATAATAAATTCGTGGTGTTTTAAGCCAGCAAGTTTGTGGTATTCGTTACAGCAGCCATAGAAAACTAATATGTTTAAAGAGCATAGCACAGTGCTTGGTAAATAATTGGAACACAATATATTTTATTTGTATTTCTAACCTTTATTCATATTTTTGGGGTGATATTGCCTACCGCCCAAATACTTCTCTTGCAAAATTTGCCCTAAAATAGAACTTCGTCTGGCCACTTGAATCGAGATTCTGCTATAAGGAGAGACAGATTAACTCAGCATCATTTGGACCAAGAGTCAGCAAACTATTTCTGTAAAGGGCTAGATGATATATTTTAGGCTTTGTGGTTCATGTGATCTTCGTCTGAACTAGTCAACTCTACAAGTGTAGCAGGAAAGTAGCCATAATCAAAATGCAAACTAGCGAGAGCGCCCGTGTTCCAAAAAAACTTTTATTGACAAAAGCAGGCATTTACTCTGTGGTCCATAGTTTGCTGACTCATGATTTATACTCTTTCTTCTACTGTTTCTCTTTACCTCTACACAAGATATTTCCTTCTGGGTTAAGGTGAGAATGGAGGTGAATCAAATCCTCCCATCTCTGTAAATTCACTCAGAAGACTTTCTCTGCTTTTATCTATTTCATCTGTGAGTTAGAAATCATAATGAAAACAGTGACTGTTATAGCAACAGTTATCATGTAATCATTATAATTTATAGGGCAATAGAGAATGGCTTCCTTATCTTTGAAATCCTGCCCCAGGCCATAAGGCCATCTGGATCATTTACTTCTTTTTGTGCACACTCTGCTACTTAAAGATGAATCAACATTTATCAGAAATTTGCTAACTTGAAATCCTGAAGGTACCATCTTCTGATTTCTAAAAACATAAAAGACTGAATGCCCATCTGAAGGACAGTTAAAAAGAATGTAATTAGAAACTCTTTTACAAGATCTTTATTTCTCCTCGTTGGAGTGAGCGGTGTCTATATTTCTGTACTTCTTTGCTTTTTGTCTGTTACCCATTTCTACATGCTGTTTCATTTACCTTGAAATGTGACGAAGTGAACTGAGCACAGGATTTTGCTGCAGAGAGGCATTATTGATTTCTTGGAGAGTAGCAAGAAAACTTGCAATGTTGCTGTTAAACGTGGCTGACAGATCACAACAGCTTGTGACACCTCATTTACTGAAATGAAATCATGGGCTTCTCTGGCTCTTGGGCCTGGAGGAGAGGTGAAAGGTCAATCAAGTGAAGCCCTAAGCAGCCAGGCAGGAAGGGTAGTTCATTCAGAGAGTCCAGTCTCATTCTGGAAGGAGATTAGATCACCTGCTTTGAGTTAACCAGATGGGCTTCTCAGCAAATGGAAAATTATAAATGTGTAATCATGACTGTGCTGGTTACAATTTAATTGCTAGATTAGGAAACCTTATTTGTGGTTTCATTTTGAAACCCTACAGATTGTTGTAATTTCACAGCTAAGAAAATGTTAAACAGAAAATCTTCTTTATGCTTGAGAATGCTTTAAGCCATCTTTTCAATTAGCTGTTAAGTCTCTTCTTTCAATAATCTTTGTTAAGTAGTACAGCACTGAGAGGTTTTGAAGTCTGTTAAATCCAGTTCCTGCCTAACTGATATGCTTTTCTAACTGTTTTATATTGTGCTTGACTTTTATAGGAGAAACAAAAGAAAAGCAAACAAGCTGATAGTGGGATTTTCTTTAGACTCAGTGATTTACAGGGTTTCTCACAGCCCCTAGTACACATTCAGCTCAGTCTCTAACCTTGGTCCACACACTCCCTGAATGGCCTACAACCTCTTTTTCCTCAGATATATAATGAATGAGATAAGTTCTGATAAACAACTAGGAATCTTTCAACATAACATCATGAGTCCATATTTATATTCCTATACTTGAATGATTGGTTTTCTATTTGGGTCTTTGAAACACAAAATGATTGCTGAATCATATAGGACAAGTTGAATAAAATTCAGCATATGTTTCATACTAAAGGCTATTGTCTACAAATGCAAAAAAAAAAAAATAGTATGGCCTTTTGGAAGAGTGCTGGAATACATGTTCATATAAAATGCATTTTATTTTCATTGCTGTCTTTTTTTTTTTTTTAAAGATAGTAACTATGACCCATTTAACTCTCTGATTCTGTTTATTTTTGAAATGGGGCTAGTAGTACAACAACCATTCTTGAATGCCTACCTGCCCATAGAGTAGACATTTTAATACTTGCTATCTAATTACTTCTAACAAATCTGCGAGGTAGTCATTATCTTCAGTCTACACATAAGAAAACTGAGGCAAAGAGTCGATGATTTTTGCAATGTTTTACGGCTGACACATGTCACAGTTGGAATTTAAATCCAGATCATGTAGCTCCCAGCAACTTTCTTTGCCCTGAGTCTTTTCAGCTTCCCACAAGTTTGGTCCAAGAAGCAAGTTAGACTGCAAAAAGTAGAGCTCTGTAAGCACGAGGTAAGACTATTAAATATTTTGGCAACCAGTAATTTTTATGTGGGTAAACTTTTAAAATCTACGTATTGTAATTCAAATCGTAATCAGAATAAGAGCCAAAATTTTATTTAGAACAAAGAGTCAAAAATTATGTAAAGTGCTTTAATGAATTACCATATTTAATCCTTCCTACAGACCTTCAAGGCTGGCATGAGTAATCTTCAGTTTACATTTAAAGGATCTAAACAGTGTGGCTTTGAATTTCAAAATTGAATTTACTATTTTTTTTAACTTTCTTCGTTTGTAAACTATTCAATTTCCCCTAAAACTGAAAAGAAAGCCATAGTCCTGGGGGCTTCTTAATTGAATTTTAATTGTTTTTCTAATATTCTGTAACTATGTACCTCAGAATGAAGAGGAGATTGAACAGGCAGAGGGAAGAGCTGGTTTTGGTCTTAACTTATGTTGCTAAAGGAGGAGATTTTTTTTTATTGCAAATTGCACAGGGCTCAACTGCTCAGTAGGCCCGCGGGTAAATTAGAAGACAAGAGAGACTTGTCTTCATGAATTTGGGGGTGAAGTTTCTGTGAAGCTGTTCTCTCTTGGGTGTTCTGCTTGAAGATTTTATCTCAATTTGGAATGGTTGTGATGAACCCTCTGCAAGAAGGAACAATCATGTTTTTCAGGTCAGCTCCTTATGTGTAACATCTTTAACCCATGTTTTTACTTCATATTATTTTAGTTGGTTCATGTGTGTATGTGTGTGTTTATTAAAATTTGTATAATATTTTTCTGATAAATATGAATAACTTCCTATTTTATACATTTTACATATAAGAATCTACACTCATAAACAATAGTTACCTTATCTCACCTCTAAACTGGAAATGGAGTATTACAAAATGTATTGAAATCAAATAAAAGAGGTACTGTCTACAGAGAACTCTCTTCCCTTTCCACACAGAGGCTTAGAGGGAATAAGCAATTTGCCTAAACATCACAAAAAATAAAGAGTTAGCATTTCCATTTCCTATTATGGCAAATTAAGTATTATACCAATTCTCCACTGAGCAAAGATATAACATTTGGAAATACTATGAAAACATCTGCTTAAAAGCATTAAGTTGTGAACATCACAGTGAAGGATGACTTAGCCAGGCCATGTAGGTGAGAGAAACCTGGGCAGGTTAAGGGTGCTGTTCCCACAGGGCTGGTTGTAGACCGATACTCAACAAGCCTTGCAAGACACTGTCCCTCAGTTTAATATCATTCCAATCCCTGAAATAGAATTAAAGTGACCCCTGAGTGATAGTGCCCCCAGGTACCTCACAGCAGCAAAATTAAATCTTGGTAGAGTTATCATCCTGGTCTCATTTGTGTTTTGTAGCTTCCCAAAATATTAATTTAAAATGTTCAGCAAAAAATAAAAGATAATAAATGAGGAGGACAATGTGAACAAAAGGCTGAAAAATGAAAAAGACAATAGAAGAGACTTCAGATAGTGGAGTTATCTGATACAAAATAAGAACTTTGTTTTATATTTGAGGATCTAAGACAAGTTGAGAAATTTGGCAAAGAATTTTAAAATATGAAAAAATGCAAATGGAAACGATAGCTTTGAAATGATAATAGCCCAAATTAAGAACCTATATGGTGGATTTAACAGCAGACTGGATACAGCTGAAGAGCAATTAGTGATGTAGAACCTAGATTAGAACAAAATTTGCAGAATTAAGAACAGAGAGATAAAAGGATGAAAATGATTAAGTATAAATGAAATAATTATAAAGGATATATCAAGAAGGCTAATATATATCCCTTAGAGTTCTGGAATAAAAGGAAAGACAGAATGAAGCAGATGATCTATTTGAAGAGATAACTAAGTATTTCTCACATTTCAAGAAATTTCACAAATCATGAGGATGATAAAGTATTCTGGACCAAATACATCAAATCTTAGTGGTAACCTCAGAAAAATAAAGAGGAAACGTATTAAAAGCAGCTAGTGAAAAATCAACAGATTGACTTCAAAAGACAACAATTAGATTGACATCTGAATTGTAGACCGAAACAATAAGAGAAAATTATAAGTCATTTTCACTCATAAGCACAGATGTAAAAATACTAAATGAAATACCTTCAAGCTAGTCCAACAATATCTTAAAAGTATTCTATAACACACCCATGTTCGATTTATTCCAAGAATAGAAGCTTGTTTAAAATTTGTAAGTTATTAATGTAATTTATAGATTAAAGGGAAAAAGCAACTTGATTACTTTAATACTTATAGGATGAAAAAAAATTAAATATATTTAAGTATATTTATATGTTTATTTTTATATGAAACCTTAATTATATAGAAAAAGAAAGGAAATTGCTTAATATTTCCTTTCCTAAAAAAGGTCTTTAAAAGAAACCTACAGGTAATATCTTTTTTTTTTTTTAATATTAGATTGCATTTATTAACCTTTTTTTTTTAATATTAGATTGCATTTATTAACCATTTTACTATTCTTTAGAATCTAGAGGCTAAAAGGCCAAAATAGGACTTTTTTCAATTTTTCGGTCAAGTGATATGATGGCTAGAAGCATCCAAAAAAAAAAGTCATTATATTTCATTGAATATTCATTTAAGTTTCAGTTTAAGACTTTGACTTTCATTTTCAAATATAAATATTATGTCCTACATAGCCAGGGCTGCATGGACTTGGTTTTCCTTGTTGGAATAATGGTTCTCCTCTCCCTGGGGAAGTCACTAAGAACAGTTAAGGACTGGGAAGCAGGGGGTTGAAATCTAAGAAAGTAAAGATTTTTTTGAGAGAACAAATCTAGTAATCCAGAAATGGTGACTAGAAGTTCATTTTCTATTCAGTCTTCATGGATTATATCACTCTAGTTAACAGCTGGTTCTAAATATGATGGTTAAACTTTCAAGGTCTTCATTCTTTAAATGCAATTCTTCAAGCGTTACCACCACATTTTCCTGAGAATGATTCTGAATGCCAGAATGAGGGTCAGTAATGACAGTAACACCACAGCAATTAAGGACCAGTCTGTGGGTTTGTGTATAATATTTCTATTTGTTAATATGAAGTTTAAACGAGATTTTTAAGTGTGTGTAAATATCTCCTAATGTAATCTGAAGAGTCCCTAAAAGTCTAGGCAATACTTTACTCAATTTTTCAAGTGCAATACATTTTCTAATCTGATTCTGAGAACTTGAATCTATCAGTGGAAAGGCTGGTATCATACTCTTTGACTCTTGTGATTTGGTGAATTCTTCATTTAAAATGTATTGTCATCCGTAAAACTTTCTGATCCTCAGATTTAATGTTTCAGTTTTTTTTTTTTTCAAGTTCTCATAACTTGGCAGTGGTTTAATAGCTATATCTGAGTCTGTAAAAGACAGTGGTTCATCCAAGCTGTCCTGAATTTCCTGCAAGACAGGTAATGACTATCTGGATCAGAGTTTATGTCATCTTCAAGTTCTTTAACCAGAAGAGCTGAAGAGGGTTTCACACACACGGAAGCATAATTCTGTCTTCTACTCAAAGTCTCCTTTAGAACTTTAAGTGTGCCTTTGCAACTTCAGGGCATACCAACACTGAACTAGAAATTGACCTAGAAACTTGGTTTGATTTGTCAAGTTTCCTCTTAAAATGTTCAGCACTTTTCTTACTTATGCCTATTAGAGTTATTTCTGAACTCTTTGAATTTATTTTCAGAAATTTCTGAAGCTTCTAATTTTTCTCACAAAGATCTAATTGAAGAAATTTGATTATTTACTTTCTGTAAAAGAAGTACACAAGCATCTGCTTTCTCCTGATTATCTAATCTGCAATTGCCTAACTGCTCAGTGACATCTATCACTGTCCGTTTTTGCCTCCTTGCTTGAAGTTAGCCTTTTGGCCAGCTTTCTTTGTCATTAGGATTTTTTTTTTTTTTTTTGACTTTGGTCTATTTTCTGGTAGAATGGAGCAAACAAAGTCTTGCTCATTATCACTGCTACTATCACTATGAGCGCTAGAAAAACTAGATTCATATTGACTTCTCAGAATCACCAGGATTGTCAGCGTCTGATGTTTTAATGGCCTTACTGCACAACTGTACTTCTCCAGAATGGCCACTTTGTCCTTCCTGTAGCATCTGAAAATTAGGATGCCTTTCTTCTTGAACCCACACTGAAGTTTTAGAAATTTGTGCTTTAAAAACTTAGATGCTTTATAATAAAAATCGCTGCAAAACACTTTCTTTCAGTAATATTATAGGCTTTATTGGTTTTGGTAGAAATTTTATATTTCTGTTTTGGTGCAATTCCTAGCTTCTTCTGACATATGGGATGACCATGGAGCCTGATAATAGAATATTCGTCCATGATATCGCTGTAGTGAGCAGGTGTGATAAACTACCCACACCCCCTTAAGAATTCTCTGTAATATTCTCTTCTAAAAGCTGTTCAACAATATGTAGAGCTTTTCTCTCAAACTCAGTCTTCTTCCTCACAGTTTCTTCTGGTTCTGCTTTCCTTTTCAAAGCATCTTCTGGTCTGTTAAGTAAGTACCTGTGGCATTTTGGGGTGGGGGTGGGGAGTGTGGGGAGCTTGGGCTTTGAGGGCCA
>NW_006438113.1:17777109-17795873 GCF_000325575.1 Pteropus alecto | reverse complement strand
AATCATTTATTGGCAAAATGATGAAAGCTTTCTTTTTAAGATTTTTGTAAAGATGGCAGCTACAATCATTTCTATTTAACGTTGTTCTTAAGGACCTAGACAAGACTGTAAGCAAGGAAAAAAGAAATACTGGCATAAGGATTAGAAAGCAAGAAATAAGCTATCATTATTCTCAGATGATATGTTTTGTACCTGTAAAACTAAAAAGAATCCACAAATCAATTAGCTCTAGGGGAAGGCATATACTTTTTAATAAATGGTGTTTGAACAATATATAAAAAAAGTTTAATCCCTACTTCATAACATACACAGAAATTAATCCTAAATGGATTATAGCTTTAAATGTAAAAAATAAAACAAAACCTTAAGAAAGCAATATAGCCATGTGTTGGGATAGAAAAAGCAAAAGCTTTACCAGGTTAAAAAAGATTGATAAATTTGACTTTATAAAATTAACAACTTTATATAGCACAGACAAGATATTTATAGCACATATAACCAGTAAAGAGCTGATATTCACATTATAAAAAGATCTATAAGTCAACATGAAAAAGAAAATCTAATAAAATAAAAGGCAAGAGATTTGAACAGGCATTTCATAGACAAGGATATCCAAATGGCCAATAGATACAGAGAAAATTACTCAACTATAGTAATTATCATGGAAATGCAAGTTAAAACAATAATTAGATGCCTTGATTTGTGCATTAATATAGCAAAAACAAAAAGACTGATATTTCCAGGTGTTGGCAAGAATATGGAACAACCGGAATTTTATGCGTTGTTGGTCACTAACCATTCAATCTCAGAGCCAGCAGCAGAAGTGGGACAGCGATGGGGAGCTGGAAGAGAAGTCTCTTGCCTCTGTGGGTCAGCTGGCCCATCTTTTGGTCAGTGGAGCCTGCAGTTGGGGAAGGAGAGCAGAGTGAAGTGCAAAGGAGAGAAAGGAAAGCTGGAACCCATCAGGTACACACAATGCAAACACTTATGAAGGCAATAATTTTGTATTACTTTGCATTCCTTCCTTCCTTTCTTTCAGGTCTCCTGCAAATTCTTCTTTTGGCTAATTCTAACCCATCACCAGAAAGGAAGAGGTTTCTGGGAAACATAGGTTACAGTTTAACAAATCAACTACAATTATTCAACACATTTTACAGTAAAAATTTCAATGACATTTTTATAGGGTAAAAACCTAGGCTTTGGAATCAAGCAATCCTAGATTTGAAGTTTTTAAATTTATTGAAGTGACATTGGTTAATAAAATTATATAGGTTTCAAGTGTACAATTCAATAATATATCATCTGTATATTGCGTTGTGTTTACCACCCAAAGTTAAACTTTCTTCCGTTACCATACATTTGACCTCCTTTACCCTCATTTGCCTTCCCTGCTCCCTCTTTTTCCTCTGGTAACCACTAAACTATTGTCTGTGTCTATAAGTCTGTCTTCTTCATTTGTTGCTTTCCGTTTTATATCCCACATATGAATGAAATCATATGGTTCTCAACTTTTTCTCTTTATTTCACTTAGAGTGATAATCTCAAGATTCATCCATTTTGTCACAAATGGCAGTATTTCCTCATTTCTTATGGCTGAGTAATATTCCATTGTATATATGTACCACTTCTTTATTGAATTTTAATATAATCTTTTATTATTTGTGTGATCTTGGGAAAGTTACTTAATTCCTTTGAGTCTTGGTTTCCTTGCCCACAAAATAAGGAAGATGGTATATGAGTCATAGAGTTGTTTAGTATTAAATATTATATTGCATACATATTTTTCAAGACAGTGCCTAGTTCATTAAGAGCTTCAATAATGTTTTCCTTTAGCAATATTACTACTGTTAACTTGTAAAGATACTCGAATATTAGAATCTCCTGAAGAACTTTTAAAATATGCTGATACAGACTCTGCCTAGAGAGATTGTGATTTATTTGATATATTTCCCTGTCAGTAAGGGACCAGTGTAGACAGGATACTCTCTACCTTATGAAATTCCTCAGTCACAGACTAAGTCAAACTCTGTTAGCTTTTCCTAGACCAGCATCCTTTGTTTACAGGTTTTGTTACTTTTTTTTTTTTAATGCATTCTCGACATGTTTCAGAGGGTGTACTCTCATGTTCTTTATATTTACAAGTCACTCTGATGACCTTGAGTGAAAATGTGAGAAATCCTTGAAAGGAACATAGGAAACATCCCCATTTTCACCAACATTATTTTGGAAAGCTGGTGCTATAGAAAGCTAAACTCATAGATTTTGTTTAGATTCCTGCTACTTATAGCTACAGTGTGTGACCTTTTAATGAACTTTATAGCAAATTGGGGCATGGGATGAACAAGAGACATTCTTAATGTATCCTCCTCATCAGTGACTACAGAATGAAGTAATGTTATACAACCAGAAATGTAAATGTGAGATAGTGTGGTGGATTAATTCACAAGTATGCTGAATGTAATATGAATGAAGAGAAGTGAAAATTTGCTTTTTAGAATTTAGTGGCAAGGTAACTACCAGTCTTTAATTTGTACATGAGTTCCTTTTCATTGGTAGGCACTCTTTAATGCTTGAAATTTTAATACTCTATGGAGAGGATTTAAATGTATTTTTAAATGCCATTTGTTGTGTGTTCTGGGAAAATGAAGTGGAAATGGGAATATTAGGTTTGTAACGTGTTGTTGAAAATAAATCCCATTTTACTTTTACACCACAGTATTCATATATTTTTCATAAAAATTAGTTTATTCACATTTTAAGATTTAATATCTACCTTTCAGATCTGCCCATCTCTGGTTTGTAGGCTGCTCTTTTTTTTTCCTTTTGCAAGTGGGTTGGCAGCTCAATTGTTAGAGTTCTGTTTTCTAAGATTGTACTGCTATACTCAAGCCTATGGTTTCTTTGAACTAAACCAGTGGTATGAATAAATGAAAATCAGAAAAAATGAAGAAAGACACAATTATTAAAATATATTTGAGAGTAGTGGCATAGTTAAAACTTTGAAATAAAGCTGAGAAATGAGTAATTTTGGGCAGTATGAATTTTGCTCTACATTATGAGAAAAATAAAATTTCTGTATTTCTCCAGATTTAGTTAAAATAATTTGTGTGATTTTTTTTTTTATCCACAGATATGGGGTTTGAAATGGCTTTTCCTCCCTTCACGTTATCCTCAAAGTTTTATGCTCAGTAGTTAATGAATTCAGTATCATTTAATGTCTATATGTACCAAGAACTGCTCTAGGCAATAATGAAATCACAAAGTCCACACTCTCTTGGGGGTTTCAGTTAGTTCATCCCTACAATTAGTGATGTCCATTATTGGCCAGATCTTCATTAATCACAGATTCTGCAGAAGCAGCTATTTTTCTTTTAGGCACAAGCTTTAACCCCTGGGACTCAACTAGTGCCAATTCTTCCCTCACTAGACTCTGAAATGCTTACCTCTAGCCATTGTCTGTATATATAATAATAGAGATTTTAAAAGGTATCAATTGTCAGAAACAACATGTGCCAAGAACTCTCCCAATTATCTATTTGTACCATCTTACTTGATTCTGACAGTAACACTTGGAAGTAGAGACTATTATTTTCTCCATTTTTTGATATTGAGAGTTTTTAAAGAGTCAAAGCACTTAGCCAAGGGTACCTGGCAAGTAAACGGCCCAGCTGGGAATCAAATCCGAAACAGTCCAATCAAAATATTGGACCTTAACCCCCTACACAAATAAATATTTATTACACATATAAGCACTTCAATTTTTAAATACATAGATGCTATGATTAATTCAATATCAATCAAAGAGACAATAATTTCACAGTAGCTTTACTTTTACTGTATTTCCTCTTGTAAAAGTAGTATGTGGAGTGGCACTCAAAATTATTTGATATTTAAAAGTGGTCCGTATATTGAAAAATAAATATATGTTAGGAACTAACGAAACATGCTAAAAGCTTCTTGAGGGCCAGGGAAATTATTTTAATTAACATTTTATTTCCAGTGTTTAGCCCACATCTGTCACATAGAAGGAGGGCAACAGATGTTTGGTAAATGTGTAAGTGCACATATAAATGAATCCCATTGCTAATTAAGTAGGATAGTGGCCCAGTTATCCAACATGTAACCTATATATAGCAATCACTGGAGTGAAATGTGTAACTGGATAACAAAGTATTGGTAAACAAAGGAGAATGTGGGAGACAAATATCAGTGCTAAACAAAAAGAGTCAGACCAGTTAAAAGGGACAAATGCTTTTTGAATATTCTTTCTAACTTTGTTTACCTAAAACTGATACCAAGGGGGCTCATCTTGTAAGATTAAAATGAATAATCCGTTATTGAAATTTAATTGCTCACTTGACATTGTGTGCATTTTATTTTCCTGCATCCCATAACTAGATATAATTATTTAAATTTTTTACATTCAACCCCAAAAAGACAAAATATATATATTTTATATCTGGAGAGAGCACATTGAGTTTTGGGATCTCAAAAGAATTAATTGTTTTTCTACATTGTAATTATGTGGAGACCAATGAGAGGTAATGAATATTTTTGAGATATAGCATTTTCATGTTTCTTTGTTTTAATTTTTCTTTTCATAATTTTTTTCTATTGATTTTAATTAAACAGTCCTCTGTTTATGAGAGACTAGAGAAAATTTAATATCCTCAAATTAAGGAAAACAAACAAAACAAGAAAACGTTTAGCAAAATTGGTTTCTTGAATTGTACTTTACATTACGATTTGAGGGTTTTTTTTTCGCTAAGACAGATTTAATATAGAAAAAGTGTACCCCAGGAGAGTGATCTAAGCTTTCACAGCTCTTATCAGAGGTGAATAGTGTTTCATTAATTTCATATGAAATCTTCTTATGTGACAGTATAATTATAATATTATACAGCTTAGCTAGATAGCTTTAAATGATCTGCCAGTACAACCTCAGAAATGAAGGGTCATGCAGGGTACAAGAAGTCTTCAAGATTCCATTTTGAAAACTAAGTACTCTTGGCAAGAGACAAAATTGCTAATGTGTTTCTATATTTGAGATGACTTCTATTCCTCAGAAGGTTCCTTATAGCTCAGTGCAATGTCTCTAATTCTTTGAAATACCAGTCACTGCAGTTTACACTTCTCTTTGCTTTGGGCAAAAATCTGAGAAAAATGTACTGATTGAGAAGGTAGCACAGATAGGAAAGATGAAATACTCACTCCATGCTTTGGTATGAGTTGTGAAGTATGTATTTCTGGATATTAGAAATTCACTCAGAATAAATTGGAGATGTGTAGGGGTGTGGTGGGCAAAACTTTTGTCCACTGAAAGCAGCTTTCTTTAGTACATTACTCAGAGCACATCAACTTCCAGAACTTTCCACAAGACATCAACTGGCTATTTCTGTATTACTCATTTGAATTTATCCACATCCATTAATTTCCTGGCAGATTGGAGCTCCTATTGCTTTAAATTAATTTTTTAAAAAAATTACAGTTATATTCATTCCAGGTATTTAGTATAGAGGTTAGATATTTATATAACTTATAAAATGATCCCCCTGGCAAGTCTAGTACCCACCTGGCACTATACAAAGTTATTATGATATTATTCACTATATTCCTTGTGCTGTACTTTACATCCCTGTGACTATTTTGTAACTACCAATTTGTACTTCTTAATCTGCTTACTTTTTCCGCCCAGTCCTCAAACCCCCTCCCATCTGGCAGCCATGTTAGTTCTCTGTAACTATGTTTGTTTCTATGTTGTTTGTTTGTTGATTGGTTTCAGATTCCACATATAAGTGCTTTTAATAGAAATTATAGGTAGAAGAGAAACATAGCATCAGATGTAATCTCAGCACAGTGAGAAATCAAATTTTTACTCTTTGGTATATGTAGTTCTCTGTAACACAGAGTTCAATTTTTGCTCTCTCGTCACAAGTTGTTGGGAAAGGAGGATTTAATCAAGAAAGCCCAGAAATGGGAAACCAGAAGCTGGACTGTTATTTCCAGCTTGGTTCTAATGTTTTTTTTTTTTTTTTCTTTTCTTTAGAATGCTGTAACAACAATTTATGTATTACTCATTTGAGTAGGAAAAAAGAAAGTAAAACTGATTGTAAGGCATTATGGAGAGAATACATATAATGTTTTGTTTTTCAGTTGATTACATTGAGGAAATAATCTCAGGATCCTGATACTACAATGTAGTGAAAATAAATTAGGCCAGAAATTTATTTTCTGTGTGACTGTGAACAATTTCTTTGGAGTCTTGAGACATAAATTTGTTCATTTATAAAGTAGAGATGGACTATATGGTAATATGAAGTACCTCTAAGTCCTAAAACTTATTGACTCTTAGGTTTTGGAATTAGTGTGCTGTGCGAGGTAAAGAGATTGATGAACATATTTCTTCTTAGTTGGTTTATAAATTGTCAGAATGAAACTTTAAAAAATGCCAGGTACTTTTGCATAAACCTCCAAAGAGAGTAAAATTTAGGAGCCTTCACAAAGTTCATTTCTTAATCTTTTGCATTTGACACATTAAAAATGAATGATTATCAATATCAACATTTGAGAAAAAGAATTTTCATTAAATTCCCTGGGATGGCACAAGACAAATTTTGACATAGTGCCAGTACTTTCAAATAGCAATATATATAGTTTCACACAAAATTCAAGAATAGAAAGCAGAAATAACAATATGAATTTTACATTCTGCCTTAAATGTTGGGGATAAAGCAGTATGTCTTTTACTTCATTTTTCTAATTCTTTATAGCCAAAACAAAGTGAGTTTCAAAGAATTTTCTGGAGAATTTTGAAAAGTGTAGTTTCTAAATGTATGAACCTGGGTTTTAAGGAATACAATTAAATTTTTTTAAAAAAGTGAAGGGATTTATTTGTATCACTTACTACTCAGTGTACTTTTAATATTTCTGAAGCAAGCAATTCAATAAATAGCTACAAAGCAAGAGGACAGGCAAGCAAGCAAGGCCAGCCAATGATGAGCAATACTTATGTCTTCCTCTCTTCCTCACTTCTTTGTTTTGTCATAAAGAAAAGAATTAATTTTCTATTCAGAGCATAATAAAAAGTGCTTGGCATGTATGTTTGTTAGCAACATCGTTAGTATCAGAGAAAAAAGAAAACAACAAATCTAAGATAAGTGGTGTGATAAAGTAAAATATGGCCTATTCATTTGAAAGATGATTATTAAAATGATGATTTTGTATATATAGGTATGTACTTATATATGTAGGTTGTGTATGACAGGGTGAAATAATCGGCCAGCGGTCTAATCTGTTTTGCCCCCTGTTAAACTGGTTGCCAAATATCTTAAATATTATCTATGAGACTTGTAATAATACTGGAAAATATTTAGGTTATAAGGTTATTTGAACTGAGTTTAATGCAAAATTTAACATAAAGATTGATTTATTTATATTTTAGAAAGCCATTTGAATATTTAAGAAATATAATATTTGAAAATTAGTGTAAAAACATCTGACATTATCAAGACAGATTAGTCAGTGTGATGGTTTATTTTATGTGTCAACTTGACTGGGCTAAGGGTTGACAGATAGCTGGTAAACGTTATTTCTGAGTGTGTCTGTGAAGGTGTTTCTGGAAGGGATTAGCATTTGAATCAGGAGACTGAGTAAAAGAGGGTTCTCTCACCAATGTGAGTTGGCATCATCCAATCCTTTGAGGGCCTGAATGAAAGGTGGAGAAAGGGTTCATTTGTTCTCCCTTGCTTGAGCTCATGCATTCATCTTTTCCAGCCCTCAGATATAAGCACTCCTGATTCTTGGGCCTTTAACATGGACTGGAACTTATACTATCAGTTCCTCTGGCTCTCAGTCCTTTGGACTCACTGAATTATAAAACCAGATTTCCTGGTCCTCTAGCTTGCAGACTATAGATTATGGGACTTCTCAGACTCCATACTCATGTGAGCCAATTCCTATAATAAATATCTCTTTATATTAAATACCTATTTATATCTA
This sequence comes from Pteropus alecto, assembly GCF_000325575.1. Lineage (NCBI taxonomy): Eukaryota > Metazoa > Chordata > Mammalia > Chiroptera > Pteropodidae > Pteropus > Pteropus alecto. The sequence continues at coordinate 17,787,875 of NW_006438113.1, read as the reverse complement.
TAATATATGTTATATATCTATATCTATCTTCTATCTATCTATCTATCTATCTATCTATCTATCTATCTATCTATCTATCATCATCATCATTATCATTATCATCTATCTTCAATTGGTTCTGTTTCTCTGTAAAACCCTGACTCAGTCAGTTAATCAAAAACTGGTTAAAGCAAGAAATCATAAAAATTGATATATAGAGAGATCGATTTTATTTACACTTACACCATACAAATGTATATCCATTCACCAATCTTTTGATGAGGCAAGGGCTTTCTATAAATCTGGGACTAATAATTAAAAATTCACATTGTGTTCCTATAGGCTATGTATACATAACATATTACTTATGATTTTCCTTTAGAGTAAGAACTGACAATACTAGCAAAGAAATTTGCATAATCTTTCTCTGTTTTTGTGATTGTTTTTTCCAAATCATTTGAAGACATCCCACCATGGTTAATTTGACAGAAAAATTTTTAATGGTTTTTATTTATTGAGGCTTACCAAAGGATTCAGCTTAATTTTCATAGAAATAACAACTACTTTTCATGTTTATATTTTGTAAGTTTATTTAATAGTTCATTACATTATTATGTAATTGAATTAACTAATTGATTTACATTATTATGCGTTATAAACACAATAACAATTGGTATAATCAGGTTTGGAAGCAATGGAATAATATTTGCGTCAACTCTAAAACATCTTTAAGTAAAATATGTAGTTAATTTATCCAAATTCTATTAACTGCTCTATTAATGGTCTAAAATTCTGAAAGCCAACAAATTATGAGCTAGCTGGAACCCACTGAAAAATTTCCTTAATCTTCTTTCTTTGTTTATGAGTCCAGGGAATTCCATGGCGATAGTTGCAAAACAGTTTGAATGACTTTTATATAAAGCAGTAAGCAGCAGGTTCAGATTTGGCTATGTGTAAGTCAGCATTTCTGAGCCATCAGAAACAGGAAATCCCCTAGGATCTGATCAAGGGAAGAGACTAAAATGGCAATTATTACTCCACACTGAAATAAACTTTTTCTCATCCTGAGGATTCGAAAACAATAAGAAAAAGATTCCAGATACAGTCTAATTAACATCAATAACCAGGAGATATTAGTGGTTTCTATGATCCTTAAGACAGATCCCATTGCCAAAGGGAAACTTAGAATATTTTGTCTTAATGTCATTCCCTTCACATGGGAGTCAGCAAAGATTGATTTGGAAATAATTTTATGAAGTTTTTATTTGTAAAAAACTTATCAATTCAGCTTCCATTAATTCCATCCTCCAACTCAACAACATAACCATGCTCAACTTTAGGACACAGGGAAGAAGTGGGAAAGGGAGATATCACTCTCCGAAAAACAAAACAAAAAGCATCCCCCATCTAAAAAATAACAATCAGCCCAACAGAAAAGCAAACAACACATAAACCTTTTCTTGACTTCACATTCTACTCCAGACCTGGCCTCATTTCTTAGCCTCTCTTTATAACAAAATGCCCAGAAAGAGTTAATACTTGCTCTCTAATTCCCTTTCTCTCATTAAAAAAAAAAAAAAAAAAAATCACACTAGTTTTCTCCTCTCATAGTCTGCTAAAACTGCTCCTGTTGACATCGATAATGATCTTTACATTACTAAGTCCAAGAGTGAATTCACAGTCTACAACTTAACTTGACCTATATGCAGCTATTATACTCTTTCCTTTGATATACATTTTATTTTCACCTGGCTTCTGGGACAACATGAAACTCCTAGTTAAATTTTTATCTCATGGAAACTCTTTTGAACTACTCTACTTTCTTGGTTCCCAATTCCTAAACTTTAGACTGTCACAGAGACAAATCTTCCTTTCACTTATAACTCCCCAGAGGATCTTACTCATTCTCAAGGTTTTAAATATCATCTATATGCTATTGATGGCTAAAATTATATATCTAATCTATACTTCTCCTCTAAAATTTAGACTTTAATATCTAACTTCCTATTAAATAATTGGATGTCCAGTACAAATCTCAAAATCAACATGTCCCAAACTGAACTCATAATCTTTTCTCCAAACTTCTCGTCAGCTTTCCCTGTCTGAATAAATGCTTATATATGTCTCCATTTGCTCAAACAAAACCCCTTGGACTTATGATTTAAGTAATCACACATTCTATCTGTTCATCAACCCTGTATCTCTGCCCTTAGAATAAATCGAGAATCCACTTTTCATCACTTCTACTCACCAACCTTTCTTTTGCATTGATTTTGCCAATAATCTAACCAGCTCTCTCCGCTTCTCCTTGACCTCTTATAGTCGACCTCCACAGAGAAATAATAGTGATTCTGTGGAACAATGTGCAAGATCATGTTACTTTTCTGCTTGAAACCTCTATTGGTTTATCATCTTGTACAAAATAAAAGTCTGTGTTTACAGCAGGCCCTTCGAGATCGGAGCCCTCCTCCTCTCAGAACTCAGCTTGACTACTGGCTCCAACCACACTGCCCTTCTTGCTTTTCTCTGACCAGGGAAAGCACATTTATGCCTTGTTTTTTTGTGTGTGTGTAGGATGTTCCCTCAGCTTGGAATGCTCTTCCCTAATTTCATGCATATGAATAGTCTTTTTACTTTGTTCACGTTTTGATACTTCTTCATTGACTACCTATTCAAAATAGCAATCCCTCCCTCCCCAACATTATCTATCCTCTTTCCTTCTTTGATTTTCTCAGTAGCATTCTTTACCGCCTAACATATGAGAGAGTTGACGTGTGTGTGTGTGTGTGTGTAATATAAAAGGATACCCTCCCTTGTGTCACTCAGTGAAAAGAGTATGGCTCTTTAACTTGAAATGAGTGATTGATTCAGGGATAGTAAAATGGAAAGATGCTTGTCCTCAGCAACCCTACAGTCACTCTGTTAAACTTGAATGATCCAAAAAAAATCCTTATTATTGAAATTTTACTTAGTCAACTTGACAAATAGCTATTAGGGTTCAGAAAATGTAGTTCTAGGCAGCAATAATTCATGTTGAAATTTTCAAAACAGTTTTAGTTAGTGAGTTGACCATTTATATTTTGAAAATAACTTTAGAGCCAATAGTCAGTAATACGAATAGTTATTTATTGAGAACTCTGTATAAATGGAAGGATTTTTTTGTGCATGTGCTTTATACATATATTATCTCATTTAATCTTCTCACCAGCTCTTCAGTGTAGATATTATTATCTTGATTTCCAAGTAGAGAAAACTGAGGCTCAGAAGGTTAAGTAAGTACTCTTTAACACTTGGTAAGCAGCAGGCCTGTCTGGCAACTGGCCACATATTTTTTCCCGCTCACTGTAGCTTGTCCTATAAAAGAGCAATAAAGATCAATGGATATGTGGAACATAGCAGGAACATACATGGAAGTGATTTTCCATGTATTTTGGAAATATACATCTTTCCATGTGCATTTTTACTGTATGAATGACATGTTAACCTCTAGTGAAGGAAAAAATTTTAAAAAACAACATAATAAATAAATAAAAAATAAAACACATACTTTGCAGGCATACCAGAAGATTTATAAAAGAAGTGTCTGACCTTCAAGAAATCATTGCTAATGAATATGATTTATTAGTATGTGTGCTAATAAACGTGTGCTAATGAACATGAATCCCATTGTCTCTATCTCCCAATTCCTTATTTACAAACTGATCTAGTGCATCTATAGTCTTATGAAATATTACATGGATATTTTTACCACCTTGCATTTTTTAGCTTTACTGACTATATGATGGAAAAGTGTAAGAGGTTTTTAAAATCAAAAACATTAAGAGTTTTATTTCAGGATGAGTACTTCTCCACGTGTGGTCACAGTTCTTAATACTCATAGGTAAGAAGGTAATGTAGGGAGGAGGCAAGAGAATTGAAATGTTAAATCAAGCTACATTCAGAGGCTGCGATATGCTCATCGGCTTTGCAGCCAGGCCTGGAGGACACATGCAGAACAAAGGAAGATTTCTGCTGGGATTGCTAACAACCCATTTCCTGTGAAGGGGAAACAGGAAGAACAGAGTCTTTAAGTGGCACCTTACACAAATAAAATCATTCATTCCCTATGACGAAAACCATGGGGAACCTATGGGCTAAAGGCTGGGAACTGCCAGCAGGCCTTTCATGCTGCATATTCTCACCTTTTCACACTACATACTCTTCCCCTTCCCCTTCCTCACTCTATGTCCATATCAAAGGAAACGAGTAAACAAGTTTTTAAATAATTTACAGGAACTAAAGAATGATATATAAACTGAATTCCCTGAATGCTTGGGGTCCTTCTTTCTCTCAGTGCTCTCAACTGTCTCTCACTGTCCTAGTCTCTCTTAGTCCCTCTGTTACCGATGGAACATTGGAGTTCCAGTAACACACACACACTTCTAGGTCCTTTTTACTGCTGAAGAAATAAATTTCAACTCAATAAATATGAGAAATATTCATTTATTAAAAGCACATTATGAGGTAGAAGACGGGTCAAGCCTAAAACTGGCTAACCACGTGGAAACAGGTTTACATACCTCTGGGTGGTGGAGACGAGGTTACAGCCAGGGAAGATGGAGAGCTGTAACTCCAGGGGAGAGAGTTCTGAGTTATATTTAGGGCCCTTATGGGTGGTTACAAAAGCATTTTTAGGTGATTGGCAAGTGAGGTCATTTTGATTGACACTTAGCTGCTATATAACTCTTTGCCTAATGCGTGTGTGCGTGCCTAGAATTCTACCATTGGGGTGTTCTTTGGGTGGTCTCTAGGTCAGGCCCCTATTCCTTTGTTCCCCCTTTCGCTCATGTCTGACTAGCTACCTAACACCTCTCACTCTGCCTCTGAAAGGAGACCATGCTCTGTCTGTGGAGCATTACCCCGTTTCTAATAAATTTTCTTTTTACCCTAACTTTGGCATGTGTGTTGAATTCTTTCTACACTCTGCCAAAAGACACTGTTTTTCTCTCAGTACAGGGCTTGGTTTCCCGCCCCGCCCCCCCACATATTTCAGAGGGAAATTTGCCCTGACCTGCATCAAAGGCACTTCATTGGTCACTGTGCTGAACACCAAAGATGATCCCAATGCAAGAGTGAAAACTTGATAGCACTGTTAGCAATGCAAGAGACAAAAACACATTTTTTCCGCATCTTTTTAAAACTGCTGAGTCCAAGAACATGGTTTGTGAATCCAAATACAATTTCACCAAGAAGTCATATGCAGGAAATGAGAGGAAAAAAAAAAAACTTAATCGAAAATGATGCTAGTTATATAAGAGATCTGTGGAATGCAGCGTAATCATAATACTATATGACAATTGCAGCCACTATAAAGTGTTATAGCAGAAATTGTTATTTAAAAAAAATTTTGTGATTCAGTGTCGTGGACTATCAGAGTTGCTTTTAATGGAAGGATAACACTGATGCCTTATCAGACCTGCAGTACAGGGAGAGGAGAGAAGAGAAGAAACATGCATGGATGCCATGTAATATAGATGCCAATAAAAAAAGATGAGACAGAGAGAAGGAGCCAGTTTAATTAACTCTAGAAAAGTGCCTTGAATAGACACGTAACACATATTTATTCTGTATATCTTTATCGATATATGGAAAATGTGTGGTAATAAATTGGGTGAAGTAGGCTTATACTCTTTAAAGTAAAATGAAGCTTTATATTCGATTCAATTCAGTAAACCCACTGCTGAGGTCATCTATAATGGGGCAGTTGAATTTGGTGGACAACAATATGGGCAGTGGAATCAGATCTTAATCTTACCCTTTAATCTGACATTTTCTAGCTGGGTAATCTGGGGGATAGACTTCATTGCTCCTTTCTTCAGTTCCTGAGTCAATAAGCACAACAGAGTGCTTAATACAGTGCCTCTCACATAGTAGAACTTAAGGAAATTTAGAAATTACAATCAATTGTTATGTTTTATTGGCTTCCGTCTTATTTCTTTTTCCTTTTCTTTCAACTTTTTTTTTTTTTTTTTTAAGTTAGAGAACCTTCTGCCTACAAATAGTTGTCTTTATTTCTGGAGTTAGAGACATTAAATCTCTTTTGGAAGAATACAACTTGGAAGGTATTAGTCATGTCAGTGTATCGTTGGAAAAGGGCACAACAAGATTTCTTTGGCCTAGCAGAGACTGTCTCTTCCCATAACCTTTGCAGTATGGAGATCTGAGATAACTTAAGAAGTGGTGATCAAACTAGTAGTAAAACCAGGATGCTTCCTGGATAGAAAAAGATTAAAACTTCAATCTTTCATTTTAAATAAAATCAGCTTTATTGAAGTAAAATGTGCATACAATAAAATTCCCAATTTTAAATGTACATTTCTGTCCCTTTCACTTTCAATGTTCAAACTATTATGTGGTATCTCTGATGCACTGATATGGGTCTGACTAAGGCCATCAAGCAGAAAAAGAGACCATGAGTCCTTGAATGGAAACTCACCAGAAGGATTAGGGAGATAACTGCCTACAGTCTTGCAAAATCTCAGATTTAAACTTGAAAATGCACATTCTAAATGTTTCTTGGAGAAAAATGTGAAAAGTATACAAGTGCATATGAATTTAAGATTCTTTCAACAAAAAAAAAAAGATGTAACTTTGCAAAGTCTCTTTTCTAAAGATACAAGGAAACAGTGACTGAATTGAACCACAAGAAGAGCGATCTCCTTTTTTTCCATTTATAGCAACAATAGCAACTGTAGTTAGAGAATGGAGATTTCTGTGATACTGGAAAGCTTTTCAGTTCTTCCTCCACGAAGCACTGTGTCCATGACTAGTCCTTGTAACTGTTATTATGTGGGGATATGAGCCTATTTGGGAAAGTAGGAGGAAAGCAGAGAAGGAACAGGAATTTGTTGATAGTATATTGGAGGATTATATTTATATTGACTTAATTATTGAAAGACATATGATTTTATTTTGAATCTGAAGATGATAAAATGATATGTATATATTATGCATACTCACATAATCATTACATTATTATTATTATTACTATAATCTTTAGGCACAAATCCAGATGTTACCAAGTATGCGAAAATAAACTAGACTTTTTCCAACCGCAAGGGGTTTATAGTATATTAGGTGAAATAAACGTGTTTACAAATAACTTTTAACTATGTGAGTTGAGGCTATTGAGTTGGGTTGTGGAAAATCCCTAGGATTTCTATAAACTGAAATAGTTGAAGAGGCATTTTCATCGGGCAGTGAAATTACCATAAGCAGAGAGGGAAGTTCAAAAATCAATTGGAAGAACAATGACGAGTTGGGTGTGTCTGGTTAATGGGTGAAGTCATCAGAGGTTAAAGCCAGTAAGGAAATCAGTAGCCAGATCTTAAAAGAAAGGCTTTGGGAATTTGGGCTTTCACTTTGCGATGGTTTCTGAGTTGTGAATGACATGACATGAGTCATGCCTTAAGATATTCTGTCCATGTGTGAAGGACTGAAGAAAGAGGACAGGGAATAGTGAAAGGCTGGAGTGGCCTTTTGTCTCTGATTTGCTGGAATATTGTTTCTCCATAGTACTCTGTAAAACTAGAACTCCAAATGCATCTGTTTCATATGTAAAAGTAGTACTATGGTCTGGACTTGTGCTGAGTTTTATGGGCCCAGAATTTGAATGATTTTGTTTAAATGTTAATAGATGTGGGAGAGGACACTGTAGGGAGTGTGTGGCTTCATGGTTTGCAGACATCATTTCAAGCTTGGGCATAAGACTATGGATGATTTCTTTGTAGGCCTCCTAACAGAAGACATGGCTATCCAGAAATTAAATAAAGATATAAGAGCATACTCAGAATTATCACTCTTGGAAGCCTAGATATGTCTTGGTTAAATTAAAATGTTTAATTAATGTCATATAAAGTCTATTGTGGTTAGATATTAAAAAATAAAAAAAACAGAAAACCTACTAGAACATTAAGATTGCAAATACTATGCTAAGACTGGATATGTTACTGCTATAGTGTTTCCAGATGAAAATGGAACTTTTAATTCTGTAATGATCATTGTTATTTTCATTTTCCTTTAAATATTGTCTATAGATGTGGATCATTTTTATACCTCTTGGGGTTCCCAGACCTATTACAAAGGCCCAAAATAGGTAGATGAAAATCACTGTTTTTTTTTCTTTCTTTCGTTTTTAACCTTTTCCATTTTATTTATTTTTTTTAAATAACTTTAAAAAATTTTCAGTTACAGTTGACATACAACATTTTGTTAGTTTCATCTCATGACTATTTTGTAACTATCAATTTGTACTTCTTAATCCCTTCCCCTTTAAGCCCATCCTCCCTTATCTCTCTCTCACTGGCAACCATCAGAATGCTCTCTGTATCTATGCGTTTGCTTCTGTTTTGTTTGTTCATCAATTTTGTTCTTTAGATTCCACATATAAGTGAAATCATAGGGCACTTGTCTTTCTCTGTCTGACTTACTCCACTTAGCACAATACCCTCTAGATCCACCCATGTTGTTGCAGATGGCAAAATTTCATTCCTTTTTATGGCTGACTAATATTCTGTTGTATATATGTACCACCTCTTCTTTATTCTAATCCTCTGTTGATGAGACATTTAGATTGCTTCTATATCTTAGCTATCGGAAATTGTACTCGTTCTTTGTCTTTTGTTATAGCCTTTGTGTTAAAGTCTATTTTGTCTAGTATTAGTATTACTACCCCAGCTTTTTCGTTTCTTTGTTTCCATTTTCATGGAACATCTTTTTCTCTTTACTTTCACTATGTGTGTGTTTTTCTATCTGAAGTGAGTCTTGTAGGCAGCATATGTAAGGGTATTGTTTTCTTATCTATTCAGTCACCCTATCTTTTGGAGCATTTAATCCATTTACATTTAAAGTAATTGTTAATAGAGATGTAGTTATTACCATTTTATTATTTATCTTTTTATATATATATTTTTTCTTCTTAATTCTCTCTAATATTTCTTGTAATATTGGTTTGGTCAATGAACTTCTTTAGCTTTTTCTCATCTGAGAAGCTCTTTATGTGCCCTCTGTCTCACTTACCCACAATCTCCACTGGTTTTCACAGCCAGAAATGTGGGGAACTCAAGGCTTGGAGCCCATTGTGGGTCTGGGACACCTCACTCCTCCAGGGGGACTTCAACAGCTGATCTATTCCTCCTGATTTTTAACTGCCACACATGGGTGTGGGACCAGCTCGTTCATTGTCTTCACCCCCACTACCAGTCTCTAGGTGGCTTCTTCTGTATATCCTTAGTTATAGGACATCTGTTCAGCTAGATGTCAGATGATTCTTGATGATAACTATCATTTGTAGTTTAGTTGTAATTTTGATGTGGTTGTGAGAGGATACATTTACCTACTCTACCATCTTGACTAGAAATCCCTCAAAATGGTTTGTTTCAATGCCTTTAGAGTGAGACTGTTCTGAACTAAAGGGGGTTCATTTACCTGCATTCTTCAAAGTCAAACGAAACATAAACAAGGGTGTGCATAAAGAAAGTAATGGTTTATTATTTAAGAAAATTGTGTGAAGCCCAGAGACACAGGTGAGCTAGTGCTCAAAGATATGGATCACTGATGCCTCTAAATGATAGGTTATAAAGGGGAAAAATTGTTAGTCATAGTAGCTAAGAGAGTTGGGGTCATGGGCACTATTGATTAGTTGGGGCTGGAATGGGACCTCATTGCATCGGGTCCTGATGTCAGTCATGATGTCATTCTATTTGGCTTCAAGGATGTGTGGATGATAAAGTCATTTTGCCTTCACGGATCTGCAACTAAAACTCAACTGAGGTCAAGATGTTATCTTTAGTTTCTGGAAATATGTTTCTATGGTCAAGAGACCTAAGACTTTGCTCTTAAGAATGTTTGATACTGACCAGAATCTGATGTCTTAAGAGGTTATTGATTAAGGGAGTGATTGTGCAGTATGTGCAAAGGTGGAAGGATAAGGAAAAAAAAAAAAAAAAAAAGCAAGTCACGGTGCTATCAGATTCTAGGAGAAAGAGAAAAGTAAAACGTCATTTTAAAGAAGTAAAGTTTTTGCACGATTACAGAATCTAAACCATCTCCTCATTTAGTGCTGGGAATCTTTTTCTGAACCACCCCTCCTATGGCTGTAATGACTTAGGGCCTCCAGGCATTTTTCCCAGTTGCTGTATCATATAATAGGATAAATGAGGCAGCTAGACAGGGAACCTACTCATGAAGACTGAAATCAAAACTACCAATGGCACTGAATTTCCCTCAAGGTATAGAACTCACGTAAAAGTCTCATTGACTGGTCCCTATGACATGCTGTGTGAATGAATGAATGAGTGAGTGTGTGTAAGTGTGTGTATGTGTGTGCGTGGTTGTATGGTGGGAAATCCATTAAGTACTGCAGTCAACAATTAGATATATAGGCTTTATAATGTTTGATAATTAACATATTAGTAAGCTACTACTGAATAACAAATACCTCACCACTTAAGAGTTTAAAATCACTTATTATTAATCACAAAATAATGGTAAGCTGGGTAGTTCTGCAGATCTGAGTTGGGCTTGGAAGGATTCTCTCATGTTTCTGCAGTCAGCTGTGGCTCTGATAGGTAGCTTTACTGATCTTGGCTGGACTATCCCACATTTGGGCCTCACCTGGGACATCTGTGTCAATTTAGCTCTCCTGCATGTCTCATCCTCTAAGAGAATAGCCCAGGTGCATTCTGATGGCAAAAGTAGAGGAGGAAAAGAGAGCATGGAAGCCCACAAAGTCTCTTGGGGTTTAGATT